>NW_027495099.1:0-107353 GCF_021521415.1 Bidens hawaiensis | reverse complement strand
TCATTTCTTGACTCGAACACTTGCTTATTATGACAATCGATTCCATCTCCTTGAGCCATCTAATAGTCATGATAGCTCCCTTATCTACATAAAATTCCTTTGGCCCGAAATACTTGAAATCTTTGAAAGATCAACCTCCAATATTCAACTTCTTGAACTCTTTACGAATTCCACCATCAGCATTCGATTCATGAACACTCTCCTCAACATGGGATGGTTTAGGTCGAGATTTAACGGATTTATGGGAAAGATTAACAGATTGAGAATGTTTAGAGTGTTTTGATTGAGATCTAGCCATAGATTCTTCTCTAACCGCATCCTTTATCATTCTTTGTATTTGACTCATATATTTATTAGGAATTGGTTCATCTTGTTTATTCTCAGGATTTCCCCCTTTTCTTTTCTTATTTCTTCTTCTTTTCAAGCATTCTCTATATTGTTACTTTGTTGAGACATTATCAATCTCTTTCAATATTTCTTTATATTTGAAATGTTACAAATTTCTTTTCTTAACATAACATTTTATTTCACGAAGATATATATATCATGAAATGATATATATATATATATATATATATATATATATATATATTGATAGACCTATCTTTACTTAAGAACGTCTCAACGTTCTTTATTACGTATTTAACACATAACACATAAGATTACATACACACACAACTACCACATCACATCCTTCATCATAGTATCTTATATCTCATAAACTTTCTGTGACAATCGTCAATTCCAGGTTAACTCCGTTAACTCAACTCCGTCAATTCAAACTTTAAGATCGTTGAATCTATAACGCACACTTCATTACATTTAAACTAGGGTTTAAATGACGCTTAACACTCACTACATGGGTAGTCTTTCGGGATTTGCACCGAAACGCAAACGAGTTGACGCAAACGATTGATAAATAAACGACAAACGTAAAAACAATAATTATATGATTATTATGTGTTAGGATTATGTGCTATGTGATAATACTATGGTCATGTTAACTTATTGTCCAAGTATGATGGAATGTTCTAGAAAAACAACACTTGGAAAGAAGAGGGACTAGAATGTAACTTGATTATTTATAAATATAACTTAAACACTAAACCCTAACTATTTTCCCTAACCCTACAACTTCCGATCGGAAGTCTCTTGTTCCCTCTCCACGGCTGCCGTCCACAAAGATCACACACACACACATCAATCAAGAGATTAATCCCAGAACTAGGTGCTAGGAAGGTATACTTGATCACCCCTTACCTCCTTGTTGTGTAATTTTGATGTTTAATGGGTTGTATGTAAACCCTAAGTAGGCCGATTATATGTATGTATGTGATCAATATGATTATTGTTAGTTGCATAATAGATTGATAACTAGATTGATGTTGTTGCATGATTCATTGTTGTCTTTGATTTGGATTAGATCACAAACCCTAATCTTGTATGTATGGTGTGATTGATATGCATGGATAGTAGTTATAGTGTCTAGAGGGTTATATGGATGCATGATAGTTCATAGGTTGTGATTATGTTGAGTTTTGATGTGAACAGATTCTGGACAGAATGTATATACGATGTTTAACTGACTGTAACGAAGTGTAAACGTGAAAATTGATTGAGATTGTGGGTACTGCAGTAAACTAGGTTGAGTCTAGTTTCTATGAAGTATAAATTCGTAATTTTTGGATAAGTGGAAGTATACTTTTATGATTTTACAAAAACGTGATGCAAAGCTGAGCTGTTAGACCTGCTGTTAGGTTATGTTGTAAATGTTATATCTCATGAACCACGAGACCAATTGGGTTGGTTCCACTTCTGGAAGTTGACTCACTGAGTTAGGAACCAAACCCAAGTGGTCTTGCATTTATTGGATTTTTCGTTTAACGGGAATTTCAAATAACATTCTGTTGCGCATGAATCTGACTGATATGAGTTTACTGTAGTGTTTTGATCATTATGAGCAATCTATATGGAATAAAAATAAGATAAAACATGTTCTGGAAACCTAAGATATGTATGCTTCTGTGGTAATTTTTGGTGAATTAATTGAGACGTTATAATCGGTGAACTAGTGCAATCTTTCAAGTAGAAATTCTGTCATAACGAAACTAGCTGCTGAGTTGTATAGGAATGCATGAAATATGATAGTTTTTATATAATTGTTGTATTTTGACCAAAATACCCTTGCGGGGAATAGTTGCTAGTTGATTTCCATGAATTGACCAAATTGCCCTTATGGGGAATAATGGTTAGTTAGTCTTTGTTTGTTGACCAAAATGCCCTTACGGGAATAATTTGCTAATAAGTATGTTATTAATACGTGACACGAAAGTAATTGCTCACTCATGTATCGTATCACAATTGTACTTGTTTAAATCACACACGGTTCACAAACGAAACACGAAACATGATACGTGCATAGGTATTATGTGCCGAGTCTAGAGACTCGTTAAACGTTCCGATACTTAGAAAATCTCTTTGTTATTTTAGAACGCTAGAGAGTTTTCTACGACGCGCATCACTCGGTGATCTAATTTGGAATATTCTTCGCAAACAGTGAGTTCACTTACCCCGCTCTTTGAACTGTTTTCAAACGTTTTTCACTTGGGGGAGATAACATACTCCGATAAACGCATTTTTGAGATAAACACATATTTAAGATTTTGTTATAAATTATATATATCACTTGTAGAGGCTAAGCGGCACGTAACCCTTGAAGTCCCACGCATCGAACCGGTTAATATTTGGAATAGCGAGTCACTGTTGAGTAGTACTACTGGGTTTGACAAACCCCACCCGACGCTAAGCTCAACTGGAGGTTGAGTGGGTGTAATTTTGGCTAACACTTACCATGGTCTGGGTTGACCTGGTGACGGGCACTTGATAAACAGTCAGCTTCGGTCTCGAACCACTTAGTAATACTTGTTGTATAGATTAGCTACCTATCGATATATAATTTGACATAACATTATCTGGTAACACTTAAACGCTGTAACGTGGTTACACACTTAAACGCCGTAACGTGGTTACGCAAAACATTTAAACGCTGTAACGTGGTTACACACTTAAACGCCGTAACGTGGTTACGCAAAACATTTAAACGCCGTAACGTGGTTACGCAAAACTTTTAAAACGCCGTAACGTGGTTACGCAAAACACTTAACGAAAACGCTGAACTCAAACGCTAAACGATTTATCTTATATAACTTGTGAACTCACCAACCTCGTGTTGACCCCTTTTAGTATGTTATTCTCAGGTAGCCGAGGCGGGCGCGCGGTTTAGGAGCATGCATTAATTGTTAAACATCTTACTCTGCAAACTTAATTTTAACATTTACATTTGGTTTTAAGTCGTCCTGCGTGACGCAACTTTTGAATTAAGGTTTTACGCTTCCGCACTTATTTTTCATTTAAACGTTTTCTTTGGTTTGGTTATAACTAATGATTCCGATCCTGCCAGTTCACACCCTCTGACGGTAAAACTCCGTTAGTGGATTTTGAGGGTGTGACAGATTGGTATCAGAGCCATTGGTTATAGCTAACTAGAAACTGCATGCATACTAGACTATAACCGCGACGACCCATTAGTTATAATGATACACACTGCATAGGTTTGTGTAGTCTTGAAATCTTATTTCTTTACCTCCTTTACTCATACGCGCGCATATACACGGCTTACCTGTAGAAATGTCGACGCCACCCTCATCATCATCCGATTCGATGATGCATGCTCACGGGAAGGAACCGCAGTTACCTACTGCCTCACCACCCCACGTAGTCCCGGAACTCGAAGCTCCTGCACCGAAGAGGTACCGCCTATCCGGAGGCTTGTATGACAACGACGTTAGCTGGGAGTGGTACCCCAACATGATCAGACGTATGGTCTACCGTGAACAAGTTCCCCCTTTGCCTCACCCGAACCACCCTGCTTACCCTAACACTCTACCACCTATACCCGAACCTGTAGAGCGAGTTCTCGCAGCTGTCGTTTCTTGTTTGGAGCGTGATGTGGGTTACATGCGCTACACTAGAGAAAATGTTGCCAGACTGTTTAAAGATGGAACCGAGACTCAGGAGGAGATTGCCCGCATGGCAGCGGCAACGAAAGAAATGCAAGAGACTAGTGAGCAACAAACCAAGGTTATGATGAAGATGCAAGCCGAGATGATAGACTTGCAAGAGCAACTCCAAGAAGCAAGGACCCGAACCGAAATAGCATTAGAACGTTGCGATATCCTACAAATGCAACTTGCCCAGAACGCAGCAGAACCCGAGGCAGAGCCTGAAGAGGAACCTGAAGAAGATCCCGAAGAGGAGCCTGAGGAGGATCCCGAGGAAGATCCCGAAGAGGAGCCGGAGGAGGAACCGGCTGAGGAGGAGGCACATTCAGAGGTGTCCTCCGATGACGACATCTAGTGATGATGACACTTAGATGGAGGGGTTGTCTCCATCCTAACTATTATTTTTCTATGATTTTAAGGATTGATTGGAAATACTTTGTAGCGAATACAATGGTTTTAATCATGAATTTTTACTTAGACTAATATGTGGTTGTGATGTGATGTTGTTCCTTATTTTTCTTTCTTACCTATTTTTTTTTTATTACATGTATGGTGTGTTGTATATGAAAGAAAAATTCATGTTTAACATTTTATACTGTGATTCTAGGAAATGGCTGGAAGAAACGCTGGACGAGGACGTGGTAACATCAGCATGACTGCAGCTGAACTCCAAACTCTGCTGAATGACCATGTCGCGGCCGCTTTAGCCGCACACGTTCAGAATCAAACAGGAGGTCCGAATGGAACGTGTACCTTCAAGAACTACCGTGACTGCAAGCCCAGTACGTTTAAGGGCACTGAGGGAGCTATAGGCTTCCTGCGTTGGGCTGAGAAGGCCGAGTCGGCCTTTGAGATGTGTAACTGTCCCCCTGCCAGTAGGGTCAAATTCGCTGCTGGGACACTTGAGGATTCCGCCCTCACTTGGTGGAATTCGAACGTCCAGATCCTTGGATTGGAACTGGCTAACGCGATGAACTGGGAGGAGTTCAAAAGCATGATGCGAGAGGAGTACTGTCCGAGGGAAGAAATTTCGAAGTTAGAATCAGAATTTTGGTCACTAAAGATGGTAGGTTCGGAGATTGAAGCCTACACTACTCGTTCGCACGAGTTGGCTGTGATATGTCCGCGGATGGTGGATCCGCCGAGCAAGAGAATAGAGATGTACATTGATGGGTTAGCACCACAGATTCAGGGTATGGTGACGTCTTCCAGACCAGCCACGATCCAACAAGCGATCCGTTTGGCTCACAAACTGACGGATCAGGCTGTGACCCAGGGTGCGTTACCACCGAGGGGTTCGACTGTTAAAGCCCGTGACAACCCGAGTAATGACCACGTCAGCAACAGTAACAACAACAGCAACCCGAACAGCGGGAAGAGAAAGTTCGACAACACCAGATCTTCATCCTCGAACCTCCCACCGCAACAACACTACCGTAAACCCGAGTTCACCCGGAGCTTTAACACTCAGAATCACAACAACAACAACTCCAACAACAACGGTAGCGGGCAGGTTTCGAGCGGATATGCTGGGAAGTATCCAAAGTGCAACAGGTGCAACTATCATCATGCTGGCCAGTGTGACCGTGTCAAGTGTCAAAGATGCGGAAAGATAGGTCACCAAGCGAAAGAATGTAGAGGAGACCTTGCGGCAAAGGGTGCTCCTAAGCAACCGATGACGACTAAGGGATGTTTTGAATGTGGACAGGAAGGTCATTTCCGGAAGGATTGCCCCAAGCTGAAACATAATGACAACAATGAGGGCAATGGAAGTGGCAGTAACGGTGGTGGAAATGGCAAAGGAAGAGCGTTTGTGATTGGATCGGGTCAAGCCCGCAATGATCCGCATGTGGTGTCCGGTAAGTTCCCTGTAAACGATTATTTTGCTTCTATTTTGTTTGACACTGGAGCTGATAGGAGTTTTGTGTCGAAAGCCTTTAGCCAACTTTTAGACCTTACTCCAACCCCGTTAGACGCTGAGTTTCCTGTCGAATTAGCTAACGGTAAAACTGTAATAACAACTCATATACTTGCGGGATGTAAGTTGAAACTGTCAGGTCATGTCTTTGACATCGACCTTATTCCTTTTACGCTTAGTAGTTTCGATGTCGTTGTCGGCATGGACTGGTTATCCGAGAACCGAGCGGAGATTATATGCCATGATAAGATAGTCCATATTACCACCCCTTCCGGCGAGATCATTTCGGTCCGAGGCGAGAGAAGCGGCATGACCACCAGCGTCATTACCCTTATGAAGGCACAGAAGTATTTACGAAAGGGTCATCCGGCAGTTTTGGCGCAGATTGTTGAGAAACCCGCGGAGGAGAAACTAATTGAAGACATACCGGTTGTGAGAGACTTTCCGGAAGTTTTCCCGGAGGATTTACCTGGACTCCCTCCTATTCGTCAAGTCGAATTTCAGATCGAGTTGACACCCGGTGCAGCACCCATAGCACGAGCCCCGTATCGGCTCGCACCGGCGGAACTTCAGGAGTTGTCCACCCAGTTGCAAGATTTGTTGGATAAAGGTTTTATCCGACCTAGCTCATCGCCATGGGGAGCCCCTGTCTTGTTTGTCCGAAAGAAAGACGGGACTTTCCGAATGTGCATCGACTACCGGGAGTTGAACAAAGTGACGGTCAAGAACCGTTATCCTTTACCCCGAATTGATGATTTGTTTGACCAGCTTCAGGGATCGAGTTACTACTCGAAGATCGATCTACGATCCGGTTATCACCAGCTGAGAGTGCGCGAAGAAGATATTTCAAAGACGGCTTTCAGAACACGGTATGGTCACTACGAGTTCTCGGTTATGCCTTTTGGCCTAACCAACGCGCCAGCCGTATTTATGGATCTCATGAATCGAGTATGCAAGGCGTACCTCGACAAGTTCGTGATTGTTTTCATCGATGATATTCTTGTCTACTCCAAGAACGAGACTGACCACGAAGAGCACTTAAGGATAATTCTGGAACTACTGAAGAAGGAACAACTGTATGCTAAAGTCTCGAAATGTGAATTTTGGCTTCGCGAGGTTCACTTTTTAGGACATGTGATCAACGAGAATGGTATCCATGTCGATCCCGGTAAGGTAGAGGCCATCAAAAACTGGGAAGCACCTAAGACTCCGACTGAAGTGCGACAATTCCTAGGACTGGCCGGCTACTATCGGCGTTTCATCGAGGGATTTTCAAAGATTGCTCAACCCCTCACCGCTTTGACTCACAAGGGCACTAAGTACAACTGGGGTGACGCGCAAGAATCCGCTTTCCAACTGTTGAAAACCAAGCTTTGTAGCGCCCCTATTTTAGCCCTCCCCGAGGGAACAGAAAATTTTGAGGTACACTGTGACGCATCTATACAAGGTCTCGGTTGTGTGCTGATGCAACTCGAGAAGGTTATAGCCTACGCCTCTAGACAACTACGGGTTCACGAGAAGAACTACACGACCCATGATTTGGAACTCGGAGCTGTGGTGTTTGCTCTTAAGATATGGAGGCATTACTTGTACGGTACCAAGTTTACCATTTACACCGACCACAAGAGTCTCCAACATATCTACGATCAGAAGGAGCTGAACATGCGACAGCGTCGTTGGGTCGAGCTGCTCAAAGATTATGATTGTGCCATCAAGTACCACCCGGGCAAGGCCAATGTGGTGGCCGACGCCCTCAGCAGAAAAGAAACAGATAAACCCAGACGAGTAAGAGCATTGCAACTTACGATTCATGCCAGCTTACCCGATCAGATTCGCGATGCGCAACTGGAAGCTTTGAAAGATGAAAATCTTCCATCGGAACTCATGCGGGGCATGAACAAGCAACTTGAAACCAGATCGGACGGGGTCCGATATTTTGAGAACCGGATTTGGGTTCCACGATACGGAGAGTTGAGAACTCTAGTGATGGACGAAGCTCACAAGTCCCGATATTCTATCCACCCTGGCTCAGATAAAATGTATCATGATTTAAAGGCACTTTACTGGTGGCCGAACATGAAAGCCGACATTGCCACCTACGTGAGCAAATGCTTGACTTGTGCCAGAGTCAAGATTGAATACCAGAAACCATCTGGTCTACTGCAACAACCAGAACTCCCAATGTGGAAATGGGAGCACATCTCAATGGATTTTATTACGGGTTTGCCTAAGACACCGACGGGATGCGATACCATCTGGGTGATCGTTGACCGGTTGACTAAATCGGCACATTTCCTAGCGATTAAGGAAACGGACAAAATGGAAAGACTGACTCGAGTATACATGAAAGAAGTGGTGTCTAGACACGGAGTGCCTGTCTCGATCATTTCCGATCGAGATTCTCGTTTTACCTCACACTTTTGGAAGTCGCTGCAAAGCGCACTGGGCACACGTCTCGATATGAGTACAGCATACCATCCTCAGACGGATGGGCAAAGTGAACGGACTATTCAGACCCTGGAGGATATGTTGCGTGCATGCGTTTTAGATTTCGGAAAAAGTTGGGAACCCCACTTACCCTTGGTAGAGTTTTCGTATAATAACAGCTACCACGCAAGTATTAAGGCAGCGCCGTTTGAAGCGCTGTACGGACGGAAGTGTCGATCACCACTCTGCTGGGCAGAGGTGGGTGACAGCCAAATCACTGGTCCAGAACTGGTACTCGAAACCTCGGAAAAGATTGTTCAAATCCGAAATCGCATGGCAGCAGCACGGGATCGCCAAAAGAGTTACGCCGACAAGCGCCGAAAACCTCTCGAATTTAAAGTGAACGATCGGGTGTTACTCAAAGTCTCACCTTGGAAAGGTGTAGTTCGCTTTGGTAAGCGAAACAAACTCAACCCACGGTATGTTGGTCCGTACCGGATAACTGAGCGCATTGGTCCGGTGGCGTACCGACTGGACCTACCAACAGAACTCAGTGGCGTACACGATGTATTCCACGTATCAAATTTGAAGAAATGCCTATCTGATGAAACCCAAGTAGTCCCTTTGGAGGAACTGCAAGTTGATGAACAGTTACGGTTCATTGAGGAACCAGTCGAAGTTTTGGATTGGGAAACCAAAACACTCAAACACAGCAAAATTCCAATCGTTAAGGTTCGTTGGAACTCGAGACGTGGACCGGAGTTCACGTGGGAACGCGAGGATCAAATGATGAAAAAGTATCCTCACCTTTTTGAAGGGCTAACCAAACACCGAAAACCGCGAAACCCGGCAAACCGTCAAACATCACCGAAGGTATGAATTAAATTTCGGGACGAAATTTCTTTTTACTAGGGGATGATATGACAAACTGAAAATTTTTCTTCTTACTCTTTCAGACTCTCATCACGACTTGACTCAAATTTTCGGGACGAAAATTCTTTAACAAGGGAATGATGTGACAATCGTCAATTCCAGGTTAACTCCGTTAACTCAACTCCGTCAATTCAAACTTTAAGATCGTTGAATCTATAACGCACACTTCATTACATTTAAACTAGGGTTTAAATGACGCTTAACACTCACTACATGGGTAGTCTTTCGGGATTTGCACCGAAACGCAAACGAGTTGACGCAAACGATTGATAAATAAACGACAAACGTAAAAACAATAATTATATGATTATTATGTGTTAGGATTATGTGCTATGTGATAATACTATGGTCATGTTAACTTATTGTCCAAGTATGATGGAATGTTCTAGAAAAACAACACTTGGAAAGAAGAGGGACTAGAATGTAACTTGATTATTTATAAATATAACTTAAACACTAAACCCTAACTATTTTCCCTAACCCTACAACTTCCGATCGGAAGTCTCTTGTTCCCTCTCCACGGCTGCCGTCCACAAAGATCACACACACACACATCAATCAAGAGATTAATCCCAGAACTAGGTGCTAGGAAGATATACTTGATCACCCCTTACCTCCTTGTTGTGTAATTTTGATGTTTAATGGGTTGTATGTAAACCCTAAGTAGGCCGATTATATGTATGTATGTGATCAATATGATTCGTGTTAGTTGCATAATAGATTGATAACTAGATTGATGTTGTTGCATGATTCATTGTTGTCTTTGATTTGGATTAGATCACAAACCCTAATCTTGTATGTATGGTGTGATTGATATGCATGGATAGTAGTTATAGTGTCTAGAGGGTTATATGGATGCATGATAGTTCATAGGTTGTGATTATGTTGAGTTTTGATGTGAACAGATTCTGGACAGAATGTATATACGATGTTTAACTGACTGTAACGAAGTGTAAACGTGAAAATTGATTGAGATTGTGGGTACTGCAGTAAACTAGGTTGAGTCTAGTTTCTATGAAGTATAAATTCGTAATTTTTGGATAAGTGGAAGTATACTTTTATGATTTTACAAAAACGTGATGCAAAGCTGAGCTGTTAGACCTGCTGTTAGGTTATGTTGTAAATGTTATATCTCATGAACCACGAGACCAATTGGGTTGGTTCCACTTCTGGAAGTTGACTCACTGAGTTAGGAACCAAACCCAAGTGGTCTTGCATTTATTGGATTTTTCGTTTAACGGGAATTTCAAATAACATTCTGTTGCGCATGAATCTGACTGATATGAGTTTACTGTAGTGTTTTGATCATTATGAGCAATCTATATGGAATAAAAATAAGATAAAACATGTTCTGGAAACCTAAGATATGTATGCTTCTATGGTAATTTTTGGTGAATTAATTGAGACGTTATAATCGGTGAACTAGTGCAATCTTTCAAGTAGAAATTCTGTCATAACGAAACTAGCTGCTGAGTTGTATAGGAATGCATGAAATATGATAGTTTTTATATAATTGTTGTATTTTGACCAAAATACCCTTGCGGGGAATAGTTGCTAGTTGATTTCCATGAATTGACCAAATTGCCCTTATGGGGAATAATGGTTAGTTAGTCTTTGTTTGTTGACCAAAATGCCCTTACGGGAATAATTTGCTAATAAGTATGTTATTAATACGTGACACGAAAGTAATTGCTCACTCATGTATCGTATCACAATTGTACTTGTTTAAATCACACACGGTTCACAAACGAAACACGAAACATGATACGTGCATAGGTATTATGTGCCGAGTCTAGAGACTCGTTAAACGTTCCGATACTTAGAAAATCTCTTTGTTATTTTAGAACGCTAGAGAGTTTTCTACGACGCGCATCACTCGGTGATCTAATTTGGAATATTCTTCGCAAACAGTGAGTTCACTTACCCCGCTCTTTGAACTGTTTTCAAACGTTTTTCACTTGGGGGAGATAACATACTCCGATAAACGCATTTTTGAGATAAACACATATTTAAGATTTTGTTATAAATTATATATATCACTTGTAGAGGCTAAGCGGCACGTAACCCTTGAAGTCCCACGCATCGAACCGGTTAATATTTGGAATAGCGAGTCACTGTTGAGTAGTACTACTGGGTTTGACAAACCCCACCCGACGCTAAGCTCAACTGGAGGTTGAGTGGGTGTAATTTTGGCTAACACTTACCATGGTCTGGGTTGACCTGGTGACGGGCACTTGATAAACAGTCAGCTTCGGTCTCGAACCACTTAGTAATACTTGTTGTATAGATTAGCTACCTATCGATATATAATTTGACATAACATTATCTGGTAACACTTAAACGCTGTAACGTGGTTACACACTTAAACGCCGTAACGTGGTTACGCAAAACATTTAAACGCTGTAACGTGGTTACACACTTAAACGCCGTAACGTGGTTACGCAAAACATTTAAACGCCGTAACGTGGTTACGCAAAACTTTTAAACGCCGTAACGTGGTTACGCAAAACACTTAACGAAAACGCTGAACTCAAACGCTAAACGATTTATCTTATATAACTTGTGAACTCACCAACCTCGTGTTGACCCCTTTTAGTATGTTATTCTCAGGTAGCCGAGGCGGGCGCGCGGTTTAGGAGCATGCATTAATTGTTAAACATCTTACTCTGCAAACTTAATTTTAACATTTACATTTGGTTTTAAGTCGTCCTGCGTGACGCAACTTTTGAATTAAGGTTTTACGCTTCCGCACTTATTTTTCATTTAAACGTTTTCTTTGGTTTGGTTATAACTAATGATTCCGATCCTGCCAGTTCACACCCTCTGACGGTAAAACTCCGTTAGTGGATTTTGAGGGTGTGACACTTTCTCACCACCTTGGTTAATTTGTTGCATTTCCGAAGAAGCGTCTCTCCTATCTTCTTCTTTTTCTTCCCATCAACGACTATCTTTTTCCTCAAATCGTCCGTCTCATGCAAGGCTCGGTCCAAGTGTTCTTCCTGTGACTCTGGGATCTCATTGGAGTATCCATATCTTGGACGTGGGTCGCGGTATCCCGTCATCACCATGTCATAATGATTCTTTGGTTCTGGATACGGAGATGCAGTCACATCGGATGAGTAGTGGAAGAAAGTGTCACACCCCGACCAAAGGCGGCGGAACATGCCGGGGTGCAACCGATTGCCCAAATACACAAGACACTATTTAAAGTGACAATATTTAATAAACTTATTTTCTTTCATAAATCAATAAACAAACACATCTCGTTCAAATAAACAAATTTGGAAACAAGTAGTAATCATATTGTTCGTTTTACTAATACCCTAATAGTCTTGGTATCGTTTTTCATCAAGTCCTCGAGTCAACAAAAGTCAAACCTGTAACATTTCATAAAATAAAGTTTGTCAACACAAAGGTTGGTGAGCAATACATAAGTTTGAGCATATAAGTAGATAGTAATAAAAAGCCATAAAACTTGTATACAAAACAATAAATAAAAGCAACAACTTGGATAAAATAGTTATCGCTAAACAAGTTAGCGACACCTAGCTATAAGGGGATGCCAAATAGTCTAGGATTTTTATAGTTATCGTTAATTGCATTACGTTAACGACACATTGCCATTGCCAAATGGTCAAGGATTTTTATAGTTATCGTTAATTGCATTACGTTAACGACACCTTGCCATTGCCAAATGGTCTAGGATTTATAGTTCCACCATCCAAAAGCGATAAACACATAGAAAAATAAGCATAACACCAAATCGAGCAATTATTAAGTAAAGTATACAATCATGTTTGTGGGTTTAAGATTCAAGTAAATAAAGCATTTAGTTTGATAAGTATGAAATGTCACACCAAAACGAAAGATGAAAAAAGGGGTAGGAAAGTACTCACATCGATTGACGAATTGAGAAACTAATAAGATAAATAAATGAAGCTCGAACGGTAATCGAACAGATCCGACTTGAAACGATAAACACCTTAGCTAAAATAAATAATGTAATATATATTAATGAACTTGAAACCATAATGAAACTATATTGGAAACATTGAACGAGGAGGTTCGGTTGTAAATCGGATTACCGGTTAATATGTTAATGATTAGGGACTCGTACTTAATTGACAATTTAAAAAAATAAAATAATATTATTTTATTGGGCTTTTAAATAACTAAACCAATATTAAAAAGAAACAAGACGGGTTTAATCAAGAGTTCGGTTTTATACAAATGAATTGATAATAAAGTTTATAATAATATTATTAATGATAATGATAGTAATGATAATAATAATTATAAAAAGATATGTTAGATATATAGATATATATATATGTATAAGATAATGATGATAATAATAATAACAATAATTATTAATAATAATACTAATATAGTATAATACCAATAATAATAGTTAAAGAATAACGATCTTAGTATTAATTAAAATGCTGTTGGTAAAAAAAATAATAATAATAAATAATATGACTAGGAAATAATGATACCACCCTCGATGTCGGTTCGAGTTCTAAACGAGTTCGTAAAATAATTATAATAATATTATTGCTAATAATAAATGATAAAAATATAATTTTTAATAAATAATAATAACTAACGCGGGGGGTTGTGAAACTATAGTTGAAACTCAAGTTTTGTGATCGAGAGTCAATTGAATCTTCTCGATTTTGATCTTCATGTCTTAAAAATGATAGTAATTCAAGGAATCTGTAACTCTTTATTAAAAGAGTATATTGTAAAAAGAAAACAATTTTATTAATCAACCATAATGCATACATATAACACAAAAAGTTCAAATATTTAACAATTTCGCCCAAAAGTTCGCAATTTGCAACAATATGATCTACAATGTAACGTAATTGATGTTCTAAAGCCCAATATGTAGCTTTGAGCAAAGTGTTCATTAAGTTAAAATAAAATAAAAACCGATCGACTCAGATCTTTAGATCATAGCCGTCACAAAACAAAGTGGCTAAGATATGCAATTCCTCATTGCCATTGCCAACAAACTATGGTTTAGTGGCGCCACGGTTGCATCCGAGGTTGCCACGCCAAGTAGGTGACCACCATCTCACCGTCTAAGAGAGAAAGAAACTAAGGCCAGCCACATACAACACCAAAGCGAACACATAACAGTGATCTTAATTCAAGAAAATGGAAAATTCAATTTCACCAGTTGATGCATGCTACCATGTCCAATCAAAGAAATTGCAATATGATTAGATATGTAACAATTTGGGGATTTCATGGCCACCAAACAGAACAAACAACAAACTCATAAAAGTCTAGGCTTCTCAACAAACAAATGTTGTATCGTGCAATGAACACGACTCACCGACTCAGATACATATCATCATCGTCTTACGTTCCCCACCACCGCTGCCTAGGGTTCCGAAATAGAACCCGAAAACAGTGGTCATCGGAGCACGGCAGTGGACAACATTACCAACCAAAAGTCACCAGTCTCCGCCATCGCCGTCTCCTAGGGTTTACAAAATTGAACCCGACAACAGATTGAAGAATCGGAGGCATAATAAACGAAATCGGAGTCAAAAAAGATGAATCAGAGCCATAACAGACAAAATCTGAGCTGGCAAAACATCACCCTCATACCTCTGCCACCCGATACACCACCGGTGGCCGGTGATCTCTGAAACAATAGAGAGAAAGCAACCGGTGATGGTGGTTCGTGGCTAACGGAGACCTGTTGTTTTGGTTCCATTCACATGGAATGAAGATAATAGGCGGCGGTGACACAGTTGTTTGTGGCTGAGGAGAGAGAGACAACAGCCACATCTGGTAGTAGTTGTATGAAAAACATCCAGAAAAGAAAGAGAAAGAGAAAGGTGTGTCAGAGAGATGTGGAGCACTTTATGCATAACCCAAGAACACATGTAACTCTCTGAACCCATCCCAGAAGGTACAACAATAAGACCACGAAGTACAATTTATGATGCGCAAATATGAAGGAACAGTATTATTGTGTCTTGATCAGAAGTTCAAAATTAAATATATAATAATATAATCTTTAATAATAATATTAACAACTTTAATCTTTATAAGAATAATGATACTAATAATAATATTAATAATAATACCATACTAAATTTTAATTCGGTTTCTAAACGAGTTCATAATTTTAAAAATCAATTAATAAATAGAACATTTATAGTACTAATAATTAGAATTAGTAATGATATGCATTTTATTTTATAAAGAGTTAGTAGTAATAATAATAATAATTTTTAAAAATAATGAGTTTTATATATTTAAATAGTTTTATACTAATTATACGACTTTTAACAACGATAACACAAAATCGGTTTTAACGTGGGACTCGAACTCGAGTCTTGACGAGACGACTCAACAATCTAATCCCGAAACGCAATTTGTTAACAAACCAATTCCATATTTTATATAACAAATTAAAACCAAACACTTCCCCACAACGTAAACACCGAAATCCTAAATTTATTTACCTTTTAGAGGTTCGCGAGTCGTGGCTCTATACCGGGAAGGAACCGAGTCGATTACCGGGTCATCAGAGGCCGATTCTGGCCGCCGGAAGTGCGCCGGAATATCGATCCAGAGAGAGACAGAGAGAGATAGAGACAGGGAGCGAGAGAGAGATAGAGACAGAGAGAGAGAGAGAGTTACAAAGAGAGAGGGAGATAGACGGGGTGAGGGCAGAGAGGCGGAACTCCGGGAAGCCGAGAGAGGGAAAAGAAAGAGGGTGGTGGTATCGGGCCGCCGGAAAGTCGAGGGAGGGGAAATGAGGGGTGGTCGGCGTCGGGTTTACGGAGGAGGTGGGTGGTGTGGTGGTGTCGGAGAACAGGGGAGAGGATGGCCGGAATCGCTTCGCCGGTTTCCTGCCGGAATCCCGGGCTCGCCGGAAAACGGCTACATGGAAAAGTGGCGGCTGGTTATATTTAAGTTAGGTTTAGGTTTTGTTATATGTATATATATATATATATATATGTATAACATATTTTCAAAAACACCCCCTTAAGTTTGGTATTTAGTTTATAATGATTTAAAACTTGTATAACTTTAAAGAAATCCACTTTAGTCCCTAACGTTTACTTAACCGAGCTTATAAATAATAAATAATTGTATTTGACAAACCTCGCACACGCTAGAGTTATATTATCAGTGATTTGATAAATTTCCGGTTCGGATTTACAAGCTTAACCAAAATTACGAAGTATAACTTATTAAATAAAACTCGAATAACAAACAAAATCGACATGTTACAAAAATGATTACAAAATCGAATATAAAACGAGACCCGAAATTGACGAATGTCACTCTATCTACTACTTTAGGAAATTTCATCCCGAAATCAAGATAAACTAGAAAAAAAATATTACTAACGAATATTGCCTTTAGTAAAATAATTGCCTGAAAAAATTTAAACAAAAGAATATCGTCAAATCCTTGCATTATTCGAAAAAAAAAAAACGCTACAAATGAGAATCATAATAAAGGCACTTATATATAGGAAGTACCAGCGGCGTATCCACCATGCCTTTATCATAACTCGCATTTCTACCGTTTTTCCGCTATCATCCTCGGACTTGAGTTATCGCACAAAAGTGTACTTACTATGGCTTCCATACGGGGAAGTGTGCACCCATAATTATTTCGATCATCGTATGGTCTACACGGTTCGCCCCATTATGTGGTTTAAAAGACATGTATTTTGAAACCTCAAACATTAGAAACATACATGAATCTGTTGAATTTTTACACATATTGAATAAATGATACCCGCGGTTGGAAATTCTAGGGTTGACTTTTTTTTTAAATAAGTAGGAAAATGGAATAAATAATTGGAACAATTAAATATTAAAATATAAACCAAAGTGAAAATATCAATTTGGTTTAAATAAGTAAAGACGATCGAATAATATAAAATTCAGGGTAAACAATTACGAAACGGGATTTAAAGTCAAATGTCATCAATGTGAAAAAATAAACAAATCCTTAAGCTCCATGGTTGTACGTCGGGACACTAAAATTTAGTGAAATATGAGAAAAAATTCCAATAAGTGAAACGTGATCCAAAGAGTAAAAATGAGAAACCCGAAAGGTGAGTACATGAGGTAAGGGTAAACTACGTTACAATTTCAATAATGTCGTGCAATGAGTTTCATACGTGTACAAACTTGAGATTATAGGTAATTGAGAATACGATTGCATGAAATCACGAGAATGAGGTGAGTTTCTTTGGGGTGACGCATACGTGCATCAATATAAATAAAATAGTATTTGATTAACAATCAAAACAATCAATGAAATGTGATAAAACATGAATACGGCCACTATTGTGAAACCATTTATATAATCGTCATTATAATAACGGTTTCTAATAGCGCCAAAACTTGTAGACAACTGTAACACCCCGGCTAAAGCAGAAACGCCTGAGTGTGACGTACAGATTGCCCAATACACATGTGACACTATTAAGTGTCAATATTATCATTAATTCATTTCAAAGAATGTACTTTACACAAGTTATTTCAAATGAACAAACACAAGGGAAAAGGAACAAAATAAGCATATTCTTGTTTATTATCTAGATAACCTAACTTCTAGTATCCTCTACATTTCATCCTCTAATGAAAGTACCTGTAGCATATATATAAAATAAAGTCAACTAATTGAATAGTTGGTGAGTTCACACAGTTTAAATACTACATAAAAACCATACAATTCCATGAAAAAGTGTAAATGAGCAAGTAAGGTCCTTTCCAACTGGGATTGTGCACCAGCGTACTCAGATAAGCGCAAGTAAGGTCCTTTCCAGTTGGGATTGTGCACTAACGTACTCGGATAATGAGGTCATTTTCCACCCATAACAACAAATGTATTGAGCGCAAAGGAGGGAGTATGATCATACTGTATTAAAGTAATCCATGTGCAAGTAACTTTGAGCAAGTAACAAGTAAACACACAGGTCCATGATGCGAATTGTAGTTTGTAAATAATAAATAAACGAAATTGAATTTTGATAAGATATATATGCTACCCCCAAAAGCAGTAAAAGAGTAAAAAGGGGGTGTGAGAAACTCACGTTTGAATTGGAATGACAAACTTGAAAATGCAACGAAAGAGCGCTATATGAAACCAAACGATCGAATCTCACGAGCTAGAAATAAGAATAAAAGAATTACTAACTAATTTGATGGAATAAAATGTCGGTTTTATGGTTCATACGTTTTTAGCTATAGGTATTTTATTGCACATTTTTAAGTGTATATTATTATAATATTATTTACAAGATTAAAATATTTAAGGAATTTGTTGTTATCGGTATTATTTTAAAGTTACAACGACATTCTATATGTATTAATTATATACTTATTTTGTGAGTTTTAACGAGCGGTTTGGGTTTGCAAAAGTTGATACTTGAACGAAAATCATTAACGGAAGTCAAAACATCTCTTATTTAACTATAAAACTAATTTTATTTATTTTGTATGATTTTATAAATATATAATTAATTTATTAAAACTAATTAAAAATGGTTTTCATAAAATGTAAAACAGGTTTGCTGTGACCTGGGTTCGAACCCGGGTCTCCATGCCCACACAACACATATTATTTACAAGATTAAAAATATTTAAGGAATTTGTTGTTATCAGTATTATTTTAAAGTTACAACGACATTCTATATGTATTAATTATATAATTATTTTGCGAGTTTTAACGAGCGGTCTGAATTTGCAAAAGTTGATACTTGAACGAAAATCATTAACAGAAGTCAAAACATCTCTTATTTAACTATAAAACTAATTTTATTTATTTTGTATGATTTTATAAATATGTAATTAATTTATTAAAACTAATTAAAAATGGTTTTCATAAAATGTAAAACAGGTTTGCTGTGACCCGGGTTCGAACCCGGGTCTCCATGCCCACACAACACATACACACCCACTGGACCACTTTAATATTTTTGTTAAAAGATACAAACCAATTAAATATAAACTGAAAACCCAAACTTCATCTTCCTCACCATAACCTTAGGGTTTCAATTCTCCATAATCATTCCAGGTTTGATTAATTTGAGTTAGGGGTTTTGTTTGTCGGGTTTAAACGAAGCAAAGCCATGTATTAATTACCTTATTTGGTGACGGAATGACGGCGGACGGAGCTTGGCCGGAATCGGGATTATAAGAACGGAATTGGTGATATTAGAGAGTTTGTTAGTGTAAGTTTATGATTGTAGCACATTTAGGAATAGATTAGGATGCTATTTATAATTGTAGATGGTCCGTTGGATGTTTAATTCGAGTTAATTAGGTTTTGATTATAACCCAACGGTTGGGTGATTAAAACTAGTTAATTAGGTTTTTAATGATAAAATTAATCACGTAATAACGTTTAGATTTATTGGAGATGACGTTTAGTGTGATTAATGGATTAAAACGAAGCTTAAAATGCATTATTGAACCTCGCCGGAGCTTGCTCGCCGTCGCCGGAGCGACCCGCCGGAAAAACGCAAGAAGGAGAGAGAGGGTGGGGCCGGCTGGGTAGTTTTATTATAATATAATTATAATTTGAATAAATTACATAAATGGTCCCTCATGTTTCGTATATTAATAAAACAAAATTTTTTAAAAATGTTTACATAATAAACCTTGAACTTTATATCTATAAAATAGTTGATTAAAACTTGTTATCTATGTCTATATTATATATAAAAGAGGAGTGATGGGCACAAAAGTAATTTCATAATTACATGGCAAGGGTAAACACGACATTTCATAATAGGGCTAGAAAAGTAATTTGTCAACGTATACATCAATTCCTAAAGATTTTGGTACAACATCATGAAACTTCACGTTTTGTGACATTACTTTTCAATCCTTTAGAAAAAAAAGGTTATGGTTTAAATATGTTATTATTATTATTATTATTATTATGGTGACTATTCACATTCTTAACTCTCATGTGTCATATGTGTCTATTAACTTTGTTAGCCTATATATAGTGGCTTCTTGTGTATACATGCATACATACCAATGAAGAATAAACTCTCTTTTCTCTACTTATTATGCTCTCTATACACTATTCAAAACGACAACGACAACGACAACTAACGTAAAGCAAGGCCCGGCTTTGGATTTAGAATGGTGGACTAATCGTTGTTGGTTCTCATTTCGGGGAATGCTGTGTAGAAATTAGAATGTTTAATGTTTATGCTACTTTAAATCAAACTTGTATTTGATGTATATGGTTGATGAAAGTGATAATAATGTTTTATGTGAAACTAAGAAATGTAACAAAAATTAGAAATCAAGTAGTTTTACATATATAAGTGTCATATATACATGTGTGTGTACACTAGAGAGAGAGAGAGAGAGAGTTACCGAAGCTCCTTTTTTAAAGCTTAAAGAAAACTAGGATCTCCTCCTTAGTTTTCGCAGGTGGGGAAACTGGCTGTGAATCCTACATCAATAAAATAATCAGTGAAATTAATAAAATATTGTTATTAATATTACCATATAATAAAGAGGTGAAGGTGTATAATTTACATATGAATCCATATCAATAAATGATACATGTCCTTCTACCTTCAAAAACAACTTAACCTCAGCATTGTTATCCTTATTTGATACATCTCTCAAATGTCCAACCTAAACATAAATTAAAAAAAAAACACAGATTCATCAATATTAAGGATCACCAACCAATTAAAAATATTAAAGGTACATACAGATTGAGCTTCTTCTAAAAGAGTCAATGGACGATTTGGACGGTAAGTATGATTTTGGCGTTTTGCCCAAAGCCATAAACGTTGATGTTGTACCGGTATACCCAATTCTTTGGCTACTTCCTGCTGGAAAAGTGACATATGGAGCTTGATAAAATAAAATCTATGAAAATGAAAAATAAAATAATTTATAAATAACAAAGTTATAAAATAATTTATAAATAACAAAGTTGGTAAGTGATAATACCTTGAAAATAAGATATCTGCTTTTGGATAAGGAAACTGTTATCATGATCCAGTAGGTCAAAAAATATAGTTTCCCCTATTTGTTAATGAAAATTCTCATCACGGGCAACCTGCTCACATTAAATGAAGACCAACGCAGCACCACTCTTATTAACTATGTCATAGGGGTACAAAATATTCGTTGACCCCTCGATTTAAAAACTAAAACTACTTTAGATAATTATAATTATGCATGTTCTTTAGTTGGAAGGTAATCAACAAAAAACCAACCTAGCAAATATATTATAATATTAACAATATGTATATTTATAAGTATATTATTGGATACCATACTTCACTACCCATTTATTGTCATAAAAGCCTACAATCAATGTAATGTTCTTAAAAACCCATTAAACCTTATTAACTACCATGAAGAGCCGTTACAATGTTTCTCCTATAATAACTATCACTAACTCTTCCAATCATAGATTCCAACACCACAAAAGCAGGTATGTTTTAAATCCATCCGCTTTTCTTTACGCATACTATTTTTATCCTATAACTATATATGTTAATTGTATAGTTCTACTACTTCATACTTCATGACAAATATATTTTAACATTATGATTTTTTGTATGAGAACTCATAAGCCAATTGATGTGTCATGTCACCTAATATGGAATTTAAATGTTACATCCTTATTATTAACTTTATCATGATTATCACTTCATTATTCTTTAAGGTGGTAGTCTTGTGTTTTCAAAAAAATTGACTCATGTAATGTTACAAACCGGTATAATTGTGGGAGAAGGGGATAAAGATGAAGGTGGGAAAATTTATGGCATTCATTTTGGTAGAACAATTATTGAACAACCATTTGTAATTGGAGGTTTGTTTGCATTATCTTTTTTAAACAGTTTGTCGATTTTTAGACAACTTTAGGCAATTTTTAACAAAAATCTAACCAGCTAATATGTAAGACCATTTGTACATGTCAACAATGAGTTTTATATATAAAAAAATAATAGGTTTTATTAACTCCCTAAAGATTATAGGATAGTGTACAGGTTCAAGAAATCAAATGATTGATGAGTAAGTTACCAAAAGTGTTTACAATGGCATTTCTAAACGAATACGGAGAGCATGTTAATAAACAAACATGCAAGTCAATTTAATGCAATTAAATAATAGTTGTACAATGAGAAACATACTTTAGAGTACAAGAGTAAATGTAACATATAAGATCAAAGCATAAATATAATGAATTAACTACTTTGTTGGACGAGATTTATAATTCATTAACTCATGTGTGAAATAAAAAGAATGAAAATTTAAAAACTTTTCATTTTTTGATTAAGTAAAAAAGTTTAATAAATTCAAGAGCTGGTGAGCTTTTATTGGGAAAAGAATGTTGGTTTGCAGTTAGATAACTAAAAATTGATTTCAATAACTAACATTTATATTTATTTTAAAATGGACCCTAGCAACCCATCGTCTTTATGGTTGTGCAATCCAACATGAAATTGCCTAGAAAAAGATGCCCGGCTAAGCTTCATTATATAACATAGCAAAATTTAGTTTATTGAAATCGTTTTTAGACATCTAAGTGAAAGTTAAGATTCATTTCTTTATAAATATTCATAAACTCTTCGATTTTTTATTCTTTTTACTTAATTTGAATTTTTTTAACAATATTGTTTTACATACATTGCAATTTATTTGGTGTTATCGATATTAATTTTTTGGTGTCAATACTGCACGTTTGATCATCCAACTTCTTTTTATTTATTATTTTTTTATTGCATGACATTTCTTTACCCAATTCCACTCATATAACTTGTAGCACACCACTACAAAATTGATAAATTGGTTTCTTATCCTACTTAGATATGCCGGTTCAAGGCTCCATGAAAGTCTCCCACCTCGTGTTTACGATGTTTCCAGACGCAGTTGTTCTTGAGATACTCACAAGACTACCAACAAAAGTCGTTGGCCGGTTTAAGCTTGTATGCAAGGAATGGCACGACTTACTATCAAACCGAAATTTTGAAAAGCTCCATTCGTATCGATCACTTCTTCCGAGTAACCAAAAAACACTTGTGATCCATCGCCTCATCGGAACTGTTTATCCAATTAACTTCATAACTGGTGAATACGGCCCAGGTAAACCCATCACATGCCCTTTCTACTCGGATATTACATGCATCTCCATCCTCTCACACATGGATGGCCTCTTATGTGCTTGGGTACATGATACACATGAATTGTTCTTGTGGAATCCAACCACTACTGCCTACAAGAGATTATCAAACTCTACTGGCCGAGGCATATTTGTAGACTCCACAGATACAATTGCTTTGTTCAAGGACCATTTGAACGACTACAAAGTCATGCACGTGATCCGAAAATCAAATGCCTTCGAAGCCCATATATACTCCCGTATACTAGCATCTTGGACGGAAATACCATTCACAGCAAAACTAGACTACCTAGACCGCAAATTCTGTTGGTCCATCGGGACTCAATGTGGTACGACCATATACTACACAATTACCCAACCCATGATACAAGGTGAAAATGTCGTCATTGCATTCGATGCCTTCTCTGGGCATGTCACAGAGCTACAGTTCCCACCAGTCCAAACAACCGGGGTTCTCGAAACCAACATGCTTACTATTCAAGATGATCTTTACATGATTGTTACAAATGGCCTACAGAATCGGACGCTCCAGCTATGGATCCTAAGACAAGACCATTGGATCAATCTCTTCACCCTCCTCCCACCCCCTATACCAGAGCGTTTATGGTGCTCAATCACACACTACATGACAAATGGGAAGTGGTTTGTCATGAGTAACTCACAAACACTTTATGAAATTGATACTGATATGAGACCCCTGCAATATTTTCACAGCGTCAAACTCACTAAATGGTAGTGTAGGTGCCGTGTACTTGGAAACCGTTGTTGCACCGGCTATATGATGTCTCTTTCTTCCCATGTTTAATGTACGCCGTGTGGTTTATGTTAAGATTGAAAACTGAGATTAGTTATGTTGCATTATTTGCACGTTATATATTATTTTTCTATCATTGGACTTCTCACCTCATGTATATTGCTTTGGACGGCTTTTCCACCTCACATTAGTTCTAACATCTTTTAACATGATTTGATAAATTGCATACCAACACTACATTAGATTGCAGCCATCACCAACACGTTAAGACGCATTCAATCCTTTATGTTGCTTAACAATCACTAAACACATAAACCTATTTGCTTAACAAATATTTCACAAAACATGATATATCCAATATATATGCATAGCTCAAAATTTTAGTGCGCACCCCAACATAAAAAAATCCAACAAACCATATGCACATGCGGCAACACGTTCTCACTGATGACCTTTTACGCAGCACACCAGACACTGCAGACCAATACGAGTGGATAATTTGCGCGACCCCGCAGCAACGCGCGGGCACTTTTGCTAGTTATTATATTATTAAGCATAAGTAATGGACACAAATGTCATTTCATAATTGTATGGTGAGGACAAAACGGACATTTCATAATATGGCAGAAAAAGTAATTTGTCAATCAATCGTTTCATTCTTAAAGCGTTCGGTACTACTTGACGAAGCTTCAAGTTTTATAAAGTTACCTTTTTATCTTTTAGGGTTTGTTTAGCTTAATTAAAGAAGCTTTGAATGGACATTGATTTAATTCAAGAAAAAACCCACTAACATCAATTGCTTCCACCAAATAATTCTCCACGTCTCCTCCTCTTCCTAAATTTTCTTTTAAACTTCTGGGGCCTTTTCTACGACCATGATTTAAGCAGTTACAAGGAGTGGAAACTGAGATCATTGTGCAATCAAACCCTCCAATTAATCTGCAATGAATGTTATTTAATGCCCAAACTTAATCAATTGACAGGAGGAGCCGTTACAGTATGACCGATGTTTTGCAGTGGTAGGTTCCATCACGAAAGCAGGTTCGTTCTCATTCTCTTTGCTTTCATTTACTTTTATTGGTTGGGATTTATTTATTTTACTTACACAACTGCAATACAACCATTTATTTAATTTGGTATGTTCATGAACGCAGTTTGAATTGTGCATTGCAGTGATTATTTTATGGTTTTTGTCCATTTTTGGTGAAGAAAATGGATAGTAGGGGCTGCCTTTGATTATTTTTTTTATAATTTTATACATATTAAGGTATTTTAGCTTTAATATGCCAGGATATAATTAGATTGAATGGTGATGAGGTTGCTTGGATTGTGCTATTGGTTGGAGAAAGGGTATATAAGGGTAAACATGTTGAGGCTGCTTGATGGATTTATTTTCGAACAACCAATACAAACATTCATTTGGACTCTCCAAACAGGAGTTAGAATGTCTTATTTGAGAAATAAAACGACTACGTAACCAGGGATACCAAAACAGCTTTAGACTCGCACACAGTTCTTCTTGAGGTATTCTTGAAAAAAACACAACGTATAGATGCCATGTTCGTATAATGTTTGATGTGTGGAGGTGTGTTTTGAAACTGATATCTAATTGTTTGATAACTAGGATGCTCATTTTAATTATCATTTATCTTCCCATAATGATCATGTTTTATATTTCTTTTACCTTTTATTAGCAGGTTTGGTTGGCCCATTGTAAACAGGACCTCTTTTGCAGGTATTGTTTTTTTTTTTAATTCCTTTCATTGATGTGTGTATTGTTAGGTATATATGTGTAATTTATATAATTTGTTTTTTGTAGTTAGCAGTAATATGTTTTTAGTCACTTTCGACCACTGAAGACTCGTTCTGCAAAAGACTTAGTTTTGTTTCTATGAAACAGAGAATACAGGTAGGAAACAATGATTAATTATGATTTAAGTTTTATCTATGTCGACTTGCCTTCTAGAATTTCTTTTTTTTATACAGGTTTTTATGCTCATCATATACTATACAGTTTATGTTCTCAATCATAAATGTGTTCAGAACATTTATCTATTATTTAGTGTATTTATAGTTTTGCCATATTATTGTGATTTAGATGGCTTATAATAATGATGATGATGATGATGATAATGATACTAATAATTGAATTTGAAGAAGTTAAGTATCATTTCCTTTATCTCACTACTTTGTATTAATGTTTGCATCATTTTGATCAATTATCAGTGTATGGTAAAACCACCCGTTAAGAAAATTACATGACCTAATCGTCTAATAAAATAGGGTCGGGGCGGGTTGAGGGTCAAAACGGTTCTAACCACATAATGGTTTCGGGTCAAAACGGGTTGTTTTTTAATAGATAAATTACAGATTAGAGCATATTGTTTCCCTGATAATCTATTAACAAGAGCATATCTTACTTTATATCATCATATTGTCATCAGAGCCATTCCCTTCAAGAGCATATCTTAAATTCTTCTTACTTCCTTGATTTGATTCCTTATGTCAATTATAGTTTGTTGTTCTTCATTTGTATGTGAATTTTTATGTTATGTTGTAAATTATCCTCCCCCAAATGGGTTTAATTTCTTTCTTTGTTGTTACCTTTTACATGAAAAGATCACTTTGTTGTAGATGGTTTCATCTGTTTTTGTTAAACAAAACTTCAGTTCATTTGGTAAATATATACTTGTGCCTAAACTAAGAAAAACTGCTAAAACGGCCACTTTTATTCTTTCACAACATTTAAAAAGGGTCGAATAAGACGGGAAAAAAAGAACCTAGCAGTGCCATTTTCTAATTTTAATCCGCAAAATGTCAACTTTTGAAGCTAGAACGTACGATTTACAATTTAGTCCATGAGAAATCTTTCAGTTAAGTTATAATAATATAATTATTTAATTGAGATATACTTGAATATAATCAGCTGTAATGGTCACGCCCTATCTTTACAAGGTTGGTTAAATGCAAGAATCAATGAATCATTATCTGAGTAAAAGGATTGGTAAGAAGGAGATTTTTTATGATTTCCCAAATAATTCAGTAAGTCACCAACGGTTCTATTTTTCTTGTAAAAGCAAATATATCACTTTGTAAAGACTTCAATTACTATTGCATCAATGTTGTCTACTAAAATCATAATTAATGCATTCACTACCTATAATTCGTTGTTTGGAAACACAAAGAAGTATTAGCTGGTCAACCTAACAAAGACTCTTTGAAAAGCAAAGTAAAATAAATGACACAACCCAAACCTCTTATGATGTGTTACAAAGCTTACTTGACCTATCCACATGATACATGGTATGGTTTCCTCAATAATAACACATTTAAACATGCCACAAAATTCATTAAGTATAAATCTTATAACGTTCTCAAAACAGTATCCACAAGAAATTCCAACAAACAAACATTATAAAGACCATAAACCACCCGACGAGACAATCATAACAACCTGATCACTCCAATCGAGTCAACTCCAAACTGAAATTTCACAACTTCTTGGCCATTTCAGAATCATCAACAAACTTGCCTGCTATTGATATGTTACTATCAACAAAATACTCACCACTAACACCCTTCACTTGTGGATGCAATGCAACATAGCTTGAAGTTGCAGGCCCTTAAGGAATATTCTTCAAGAAACTAAAACCCAACCGGCTAAAAAACGATGCCACAGTCCCTTGGTTACACAGAAGGTTGGCTTTTATTACCCCGGGTGTAGTGAATTCACAGTCACATTCTCGTGTTCAACCTGATTACACCAATATTATAAGTAGATAATAAATTCAATGGTTACCGTTAATAATAATGAAATATTATCATCTTTTTAATTTTAAATTAGTGGAGATAATCACATGCAGGCGCTTTGATAGCTCCTTAGCATGTAACACATTAGCAAGCTTTGACTGCCTCTGTAAGCATAAAACGCGTTATAACTAAAATTTAGACAACACAAAAGTTATAAAAAGAAGGCCGCGACAAATTCATTTTATAAGAAATGAAGGACCAAATCTGTAAAACGTGTTCCTTGTACAAGAAATTAATGTCCTATTATTACACACCATTTAAACTGCTAACCTCATCCAATTTTTGTGACACGTTTTTTAAAAAAGTTCCATCCGTCAAAATATTAACTTGTTTTTCTTTTTTAACTTTCAATATACAAGGTTTTACATAGTTTTCAATGTATTTATGTTAACATACATTTTTTTAAATGTTATCACAAACTGAGTCGTATGTAATACAATGCATTTACTATATACGACGCAAAGATCGCAACAGTGTATTGGAAATTATATAAAACATTGTTTTAAAAGTTATATAAGAAAATCTTTTTTTTTCTGTTTTTCTTAAACATAAAAGATTAATAAAAAAGAAAAGTGTCACACCAATTGGATTCACCCTAGAAATTAGTTATTAGCTAAATAAGTAAAGCAATCGTTTGTGAAAATCCCAAATACGAAAATTGATGTGATGGAGTTAGATTTGAGCTCACAAGCATCCGTTAGACAATTTTTAGCTGATTACATTTTAAAGGACCTTTCTTTAAACATCCTAATGTACTAAAAAGTTCTTAATTAATTACTTTTAAAATATTTTATTTATTAAATATATGTTTGACTAATTTTGTTGACTCTTTGGTGTGTAAAGTCTCAATGCAGGAATTATGTCTCCTCCATTCTCCATTCACTCTTTCACAAGATGGCATTGAATTGCAGTTTGCAACTAATCATATTGGTGTATTAATGTTTAGTGTTTATTTAACTATGATTTAAGATTTGTTTTTAAGAAACATGTTTTGTTTGGTTTAGGTCATTTTCTTTTGACAAACTTTGGATACCATGAAGAAGACTTCAAATAAATGCCAAAAGGAGGGAAGGATCGTTATTGTGTCGTCCAAGCTTCATAAGATGTCATACCCTAAAAGAATTATGTTTGACAAGATTAATGATGAAAAGAGTCACATTGTTCTATTAGTATTAGTTCATAACACTAGAGGTGTCAAAATGGGGACGGGTTTGGTTTGGTTGGATAATATGGGTCGATAATTATAAAGATTGTTTAAAATGTGTGACTTGGTCGGGTTAACCCGAAACTCTTTTATGGTCTTATGAATTTTATAATAACCAAATATTAAATGTGTGCTAAGATATTATCATTATTACTAAAAGAAAAATGTAGCATCAAAATACTTTTTGACCAACTTCGAGATTTTTAACTGACATGATAACATGAACCCCACACAACGCAAGTACACTGGCCATTTCTAAGCCGGTGCCACTATTAGCCCCTAAAAATCACATGTATATTGTAAGAAGCAATAATAGAAAAAATTGATTGATTAATATATCGACTAAGACCCCTAAAAATTAAATGAACAATAATACCAATACATATATTTCCAATATCCTAACGCAACCTTGCTG
Source organism: Bidens hawaiensis (assembly GCF_021521415.1). Taxonomy (NCBI): domain Eukaryota; kingdom Viridiplantae; phylum Streptophyta; class Magnoliopsida; order Asterales; family Asteraceae; genus Bidens; species Bidens hawaiensis. The sequence continues at coordinate 77,668 of NW_027495099.1, read as the reverse complement.
CGAAACGCGTGCACTCAAAAAAGTTGTGAAACTAACAATAGTACCAACACATATAAATCTTCATGGGCACACCACACAAGCACATATTATAGACCATTGTGGTTCACTTTTGACATACTATCATGTGAGGTCTAAATTAATATACTAAATCATGTTCTAATTGTGTTGAATGTTTCAAAGACTGCATAATAATTTGGCAATGAACTATGTTTTTACTGGCCTGCCAACATCCTCACCAAATAAAAATGTAAGATCATTCGTCTTTACTCAACAAGACATGTTTGTTTCTCTAGCAATGTTCCATCGAAACTCACAAACCTACTATTAGCAGTTTCATAATCATGAACACACACACAACCATATCAGCCTGTGTAAAAACGTTTTTACCAATATAAAACTAAAGGCTCCCATTTCATTTCTTGAATATTTACACTTTTATCTTATGTTTTTAAATGTTATTTTGAATATTTACCTTATTAATCTAAACCTTATTAGATTGTTCGTAGTGGCCACACATTGTGGCGTTTTGAGCTGAAAACGTCGGGGGCACCCCTCGGCTTTTTGGCTAGGCATTTTGGCACAAGCGTTTCCTACAAAATGTGTAGCATCCAAGCGTTTTATATTTTTTGATTTTTTTTCTTCTTTTTTTTTGTCCTTTTACTTTTGTTTTTATTTAGTTTTATTAATAAAAATAAAAATACAAAACGCACCCTCCAGGCATTTTGACTACACCCTCTTTTTCTAAAACTAAAACTCTGACTAGACGCCACATGACGGAAAATTCCCAAGGATAAGACTTCCTGACTATATATTGTCTTATTAATCCAAATGTTGTGTTATAATAATGCTTGAAATGCCAATAAATGGTTTAACTATTTAGTCTCATGCAAAGCCTAACAAAGAGCCTTGATTAAAAGAAATTTGGGATTTATATAGCTGCCCATGATTCATCTACCACTCAAAAAAGTTAGAAAATTAACAACTATACCAATACATATAAATCCTTATGGGCACACCACACGAGAACATATCAGGGACCATTAAGCAACTCGTAGTGGGCGGCTTATTTGGGCGAAGACGGGCGAGAACACCGTCTCCCCGGGCGATTTTAGGGGCGATAGGGGGGGGGCGAGGTTATTGTCGCCGCTTGATGAATGGAACTAATAATTTAATAATAAAATGACCGTTGTGAACGGTCAAATTTACAAAAAAAAAACAAATTTAATTTAAACAATATATATATATACACACACATACATATACCCCTTCTTCTCCAAACTCATATCCATTCATACACTATACATAACCAAATTCTTCAAAAATACAACAAAAATGAATCATAGAAACAACCCATTCGAACCAACTCAACCACAATTCCCTCATTCGGTCAATTCCACGGTTCACAAAACCAACCGAACGTAAACATGCAATGGAACCCGAACGCCCGAAACCAACCGAACCAAAATTTTCTGTTTGCTTTTGCCGACCCAAACCTAAACATGTATGCCAACTACCTCATGCCCCAAAACCTCATGACGGCGTTCGGGTCTACCCAACCGGAGCCGGAGACGGTGCCGGAGACTCAGACGAAACGAGGCTCCGGTTCAAGCCAAAAGCTGGCTCGTAAACACAAAAAAAAAGCTACCGGGTGAGCCGATGGCACAACATGATCCATACAACCAATGGACCGAGGAGGAGGAAGTAGCCCTTGCAAGGGATTGGATTGTCGTTTCAGAGGATCCCGACGTCGGTAAGTTTTTTAATACTATTTATATAACTTTATTTAGTGTTTATTAAAAATGTATACTAATTGTGACAAATAATTTTAATTTGTAGCTAACTTTTAAGCCGCCGGGATATTCTTGAGAAAAGTATTTGAAGCTTGGCTTTCGCTAACGGGTAAAACCCAAGACTATTGGGGTAAAGAAGCGGTTCAAGCCCACTGATAGGGCCTTAATTTCGATTGCCAAAAATTTGCTGGATAAACAACCGCTTGCGCAGGGCTGGTTGGCGTAGCGGGCAAAACGACGCCGACATCCAATCTCAAGCGTTAAGCCACTTTCGATCTCAAGGGCACACCGATGGGCGGCTCGGGAGAGCGTTCAAGCAACTAAAATGTTTGGAAAAACTAAGGCTATGCGCGGTGCACCCACCGTTCCGGTCGCTCGACGAGCCGGCTCATCATCGCGGCCTTCAAACAAGTCGAGGAAATCGTCCTCGACAAATCCGAGAACACCAAACACACCCTCCGATGCTCTTAACTTTAACCTCGTTGACCAAAACAACGCGGTTAATTTAGATGACGACGACGACCAAGTACTTGAGTTTGACCAAAAATAATACAAATAAAGGGGAGGGTTCGTCGTCGTCACGATCAACCCCGCGGCCAGTGAAGAAGTCGAACATCTAAATAAGGTGTTCAATCATTTCGAAACACATGCCGTGAATATGGGAAACGACATGAAAGTAACCAACGAATATCACGGAATGCTAGCCCTGACGCTTCTACTACAACAAATGAAAGAAGACTACGAATCCCTCAAAGCGGACGGGTTACACGAAGAGGCCGCATTATTGCAACAACGACGAGATCAAAAAATGCACGAATATTATGGATATTAGTTTTTTTTTGTTATGTATTTTTTTATGTTTCTTTTTTAATTTTAATGTATTTTTATTTAATTATTTAATTTAATCGATTTTTATTTGTTTAGTTTATTATTAAAAGAAAATAATAAAAAACGGTAGCATGGCACTGGAGGGGTTACAACACCATCACACCCAAAAACAAATTCTTACCATTTGATGACTGGACGTCATGTGTCGCAATTCACCCAATTTGTAGCCCCTCTACTACACATAGCCTTATGGTTCACTATGTGAGGTCTAGATATATGTGATTTGGTTCCAATGTGTTGATTGTTTTAAAGATTGCATATTAATTTGGTTGTTATTGTTTTAAAGATTGCATAACAATCTGGCTGTGAACTTTGCTGGCTTGCATATATCTTCGCTAAATTAAAATGCAAGATCCTACCAAGCTCGCACACCTACCATTATCAGTTGCATAATCATGAAAACCATTTTTAAAATTACTTCCAGTTGTCTTGCTTGGATAATATACATATATTATTTACTGACTTGTATATTTATGGTTCTACTATAAGATATTTTATCCATTTCTAATATGTTAATATAACATAAACATGTTTTAACTGTCAAAACACAATTTACTTAATTAATTTATTACAGGTTACATTTATACAAGACAAAAAGCAACATGGACAAAATACTCTTAAACATAAAAAGAGTATCCATAATAATGACTTCCATCTTGTCCAACAGAACTCTATGTCAACATGCATTGTACTTCGTCATTTCGAAGGCTTCGTCTGCGTTTACAAACAATGTTATTAAATTTCACACGATAACGAAGCTGGTTAAAGAGATAGCCTTCCCTCCTGTTCCACTAAAATCAATTTTAGGGCCTATTTGGGAAACATTAACAACTCCATGCACATTCTCCTAACTTATGGAAGCCGTAACATATCATACAACCTATGTCCTTGCTATGAGATAAATGGATCCCCATGTTCACAACCCTCGGAATCCCACTGTATCTTTGCAGTCGTGGATCCCTATTACCCATTACATTAAAAGCGAAAAGTTGTTTCCTATGGCTGCCACAACAAAACTATATGAGACTGCAGTTGTCTCCAAACCGTTACAACACGCGTACCACATAACGTGGTTTATCAACGAAAAGGGGGCAGTCTTCACTGGGACCTTTGTCTCTCCCTCTATTTAAGTTTATCAATCTCGTATGGTTTTCTTAATTCTCATTACACTCCTACTTGTCAGTTTGTAATACCCCAACTAAGTACTTTTAGTTTTTGCAAGTTAAGTTCCAATCACTTTATAACATCATATATCCAATATATATGCACACATGCAACATGCATGTGCACAATTAAATCACGTATGCCCACCACTTTACCTTTTTTTACAATTCGTTGACCGCCAACTTTGTGGCTTTAATTTGAGCATTTCTTTCATTTCCTGATTAGATTTCAACTCTAAGTATTCACCAATTAACACAAGCTCAATCCTTTATGTTGATTAAAAATCACAAAACACATAAACCTGCTTTATTAACACACATGTCATCAAACACGATGTGTCCCCCGCACAAAAAAAACATATAACAAACCATATGCACATCTGGCAGTGCACTCACACTCACAGTGACAGCCCGTTACGCACCACACCAAACACTACAAAACAATACGAGAGGATAATTTGTTCGAACACGCGGGCACTTTTGCTAGTATTTATAATATCCTTAGATTGTTTATATTTTATACCCGATAGTTTGGAGATTGGTTATTTTATAAACTTTTAAGGCTCGGAGATTCGTTAATTGAACAATACGAATATAGAGTAAACGGATATGAACTATAAATCATTGAACATGATATAAATTGAATACTTTCAAAAACAAATACATTGAACTGACAAAACGGGTCGGTTCAACGAATACAAATACAAATACATAAACGAATTCGAAATATATATATAAATTTAAATAGAATAAAACCGAAAATTTAAATTGGTCGGGTTTTCGGGTGTGAAAAGTAACAAATATTACAGGACTTACAACTTTTAGAAATTTCGTCCCGAAATTAAAATAAAAATAAAATTTAAAAGAGAACAACTAATATACGGAGTTGTTAGAAGTTTTAAAGATTTTATATATCAAATAAAGTAACCCCGATCTTTGAATGACCCGAAAGAACGTCACAAATAGGAAATATGACAAGGACACTTATATATAGGATGTACCAGCGGCGTATCCACCATTCCCTTATCATATTGTATATGTCCCGTTCCCCAAAAATCATTCCAAGTTCTGTGTTATTTCACACAACCAGACTTATTATATTTTCCATGCGAGAACTTTGATAATTACGTGTCGACCCATAATTACCTCTATCGTCGGATGGTCCATATAACTTGCTCTATTGTGTGGTTTTAAGACATAGACTTTAGATAATTACATAAAATTCTCATATAGAACGTTGAAAATCAGAAATAATGGATTAAAAGGCAAAAAAAAAAAAACATTACAAACATATTGTTAGACCATTTAGGCCAATAACAAGACGAAAACACTAAGTCAAGTAAATGAAATCGTCGTAGACTGAACCAAGTAAACGAGGTTGTAAAACAAATTAATGAGGTAATGAATTAAAGAATGAAAACATTTGAATTATGAACATTGTAATATGTAATTGAAATAATGAGGTTGAGAATAACGTGGTAAGTAAATGTAGCATTTAACCAATGAAATATGAACATGTAAATTGATACGCATTTGGTTCGAGAATAGCTTAGATAAACAAAACTTTTTAGTATCAAAATACCATGATGTTTAACAAATGGAAATCTCCGAAAGAATACAGCACAATTAATGGTAGCATGGAGGTGAAATGAAGTGAACATTACAACATATAAATTAATAATTTGAAATAAAAAAGGATAAACGAAATTCTGCATTATTAAAATTCATCAAAGTTTGTGAAAGAAAAGTTCCAATAGCAACCTGAGTTTATCAAAGTAAACAATTGACATTTCAAAATCATAATAAAGCATTGATTCCAGATTGATGAATTTAAGAACAACATAATGGTTTAAATAAAACATCAAGTAAAAGAGAAATACAAGAACAAAACAATTTGTGTAAAAGACAACAATACATAAACTTAGCATGTACATGGGACACAGTTCCAGTTCAAAGTAAACAAATTTATTAAGAGAGAGTCGGTCAAAGATATTCAAACGTAGAAATAATATGAAAATACGGTTTCCATTAGGTAGCTATGTACACATACATGTTCATAGTTCCAATTTCCACTTAACGGTTACTTTTATAGAAAATTGGTTATAGACCACGGGATTTGAAATAACAAACGTAAACCGATTTAATAAAGCGGACAAAAATGATGTATAAATTTACGTTTCGTAAAAATACAAACGAATATGGACCATGGATCAATGAACTTCTTAACAATATTCTAAAAAAGTGGATAAAAATCACTTTGGGGTAAGTTCGAAACATATGTGAAGGAGAAAATACAGAAAAGTAAATGTAGCTTGCGACGCTTGTCTTCTCGAATGTCGATTCATTTAGGGTATGAGAGGTTGATGTGGGAGGTGGTGCCATGATTTCTTAGCCGAAACTCATTGGCGTTAATGAGGGGGGAAGAAAGGAAGGGATACAACATATATTTTAATTTACAAAAATTGGTTGTAAATCGTGGTGTTTTTATATCTCATTGTGAAATAAGATTATTCAAATTTAGTTAAGCAAAACGTTTTTAACTAGTGTTAAAACTTGTGAATTTTATGAAATCCTTAACGTAAAAATTAATGTTTTCTTTTAGCCAGCGGCCTAGGAAAAAGATTGTCAGATAACCTAACTTGTTAAATGAAAAATAGCCTTAAAGGGCTTAAGACTTGTTTGAAACAAAAACTTTACTTTAAATATGGTTTGAAATAATAATTACATTATTATTAGAGGTGACGATAATACTAGTAATAATAATGTTACTAATAATAATAATAAAAATATTATTGAATGAAAAAAATAGTTTCAAAAGGCTCAAAACTTGTTTAAAGAAAATATTTTACTTTTATATTATTACATTAATAGTAGTGACAAGATACTAGTAATAATAATACTACTAATATCAATAATAATAAAAATACTAACAATAATAATAAAATTTCTAATAATGACCATATTGATAATTACTGTAATAATAATAATAATAATGATGATGATGGTGATGGTACTAATGAAAATAGTAGTAGTAATATTAGTACTTTAATAATAATAGTAGTAATAATAATAAATAATAATATAGGTAATTAATTCTTTTTAAAGAAAATACATATGACTGAAGATTAAAATAACTGAGGATTTGGGATTAGGCGCGAGGTGTTAGTAAAATAAATAAAATATAGGAAAGTATGCAAAAGAAAATATAGACGAGTTTGATGAGTTTTGTAAAAATCTAAGTATTGAAACCGAAAAAAAATTGTATAAGGTCGACAAAGGATGCGGGGTTAGGATATTGCATGGCGGAAACAATTTAGGCCATCCAAAGTATGGCAAGTGTGCTACGGTCACCACAATGTGAGTAGGCTTGAAGCATGAGGTTAAACATGTGATTGGGACAAATGGTTAGGTACACGTCTTGCAGATGGGTGAGTGACGTTGAGTTTGGGTAGACTTTAGAAATAAGTGGTAAATGAATCTACCACAGTTTGAAGTATATCAACGTTTCAGGGAAGTAAAGTGGTGGAATTTACACATACTGTACAAAGGGTGTGTTTCAGCGCGTGGCCTTTCGGTTGGGTTTAGTTTGCGTTTCCAAGAATGGTGTTGGGTTTGAATTTAAATTTACTATAGCGATGAAGGTGGTGTGGTTAAACGTGGGGTGATCGAGATCGCAGAGGCCATTTTCTTGATATCTTGGATTGTCATTTTGCAGGTTGAGCGTGACAACTTGGAAAACGAGAAGGCATGATACGAAACGTGAAGAATTCGCGTGACTTGAGACGTAAGTATGAAAACGACTAATAGATGCAAGTAAAGAAAAGAAATCGCATGAAACAAATTTGAAATAGAAATTGGAATTCCCATGAAACGTCATGAGTTTTCACCTTTCAATAAACGAAAACCTCATAAATTATTGAATAATCATATGGAAAAAATATTAAACTTACAATAAATAATGAAATCGAATTGAAAATCGAATTTTCATAAACCACCATGACTTTTTAAATTTTCACTTCTAAAACATAATAGTAAAATAACAAAGGAATTGTTTGAAATTAGGTTATTACTTTGCAAACTTTTAAAAGTTTAAACCGTAAATGAGCGTATAAATAAAGAAAACGTGTCACAAATTTTTTTTAAAACTTAACTATTCTCGTATAAAAATGCGTAATTAAATCGAACCGAAAGTTGGGTATTCGTGTACAGATTCCAGTTAAAACACATTGTTAAACATAGAGGAGTGCAACCATATTTTTTTCACAAAGAGAACGTGGTCGCGTTTGAAAACTTAAAGTTGTGATTCATATGGCGTTGAAAGTGGTATGCTTTGGCTTAATAGAGTTCATGCTCTTTCCTAACTCTCCAGGTAAGCAACCGGGTCCCGCGTCTGATTGGGATTTATACGCATTGCTTATCCTTAGGTTTCAATAACCTTGGTGTCAAGAGTTTCAGAAAACAGGCACGTCCCCCTTACAGTTACTACATACCCGCCATAACGAACCATCTTTAAGAGGAAGAAATATCGGGCAACCAAAAATCGAAAATCTGATTATTGAAATTGAAAATCTTTGCGTTAGGCATAGGCCTTGGACTCGTGTGTGCTTGTGTAATTGAAGTAATTAAATCATCAGTATAATAGTATTTGCCACATGAGGCATAAACAAATCAATAATAACCAAATAACGTGCATTGAACAATCAAATTAGGCTCACATAATTTCTAATCATGTAACCTAAACAATTAAGCAAATAAACTATAACCAACTAGAACACTACGTCTAATGTCCTATCTTATAGTCACGGCTTTGATACCAATCTGTAACACCCCGGCTAAAGCGGAAACGCCTGAGTGTGAAGTACAGATTTCCCAAAACACATGTGACACTATTAAGTGACAATATTATCATTAATTTATTTCAAAGCATCAAGTACACAAGTTATTTCAAATGAACAAACACAAGGTAAAAGGAACAAAACAAGCATATTCTTGTTTATTATCTAGATAACCTAACTTCTAGTATCCTCTACATTTCATCCTCTAATGAAAGTACCTGGCATATATATAAAATAAAGTCAACTAATTGAATTGTTGGTGAGTTCACACAGTTTAAATACTACATAAAAACTATACAATTCCATGAAAAAGTGTAAATGAGCAAGTAAGGTCCTTTCCAACTGGGATTGTGCACCAGCGTACTCAGATAAGCGCAAGTAAGGTCCTTTCTAGTTGGGATTGTGCACCAACGTACTCGGATAATGAGGTCCTTTTCCACCCATAACAACAAATGTACTGAGCGCAAAGGGGGGCGTATGATCATACTATATTGAAGTAATCCATGTGCAAGTAACTTTGAGCAAGTAACAAGTAAACACACAAGTCCATGATGCGAATTGTAGTTTGTAAATAATAAATAAAAAAATTGAATTTTGATAGGATATATATGCTACCCCCAAAAGTAGTAAAAGAGTAAAAAGGGGGTGTGAGAAACTCATCTTTGAATTGGGATGACAAACTTGAATATGAAACCAAACGATCGAATCTCACGAGCTAGAAATAAGAACAAAAGAATTACTAACTAATTTGATGGAATAAAATGTCGGTTTTATGGTTCATACGTCTTTATCTATAGGTATTTTATTGCACATTTTTAAGTGTATTAATATTTAAGTTAACGGGTTTTTATCAATTTATTATTATAATATTATTTACAAGATTAAAAATATTTAAGAAATTTGTTGTTATCGGTATTATTTTAAAGTTACAACGACATTCTATATGTATTAATTATATAATTATTTTGCGAGTTTTAACGAGCGGTTTGGGTTTGCAAAAGTTGATACTTGAACGAAAATCATTAACGGAAGTCAAAACATCTCTTATTTAACTATAAAACTAATTTTATTTATTTTGTATGATTTTATAAATATATAATTAATTTATTAAAACTAATTAAAAATGGTTTTCATAAAATGTAAAATAGGTTTACTGTGACCCGGGTTTGAACCCGGGTCTCCATGCCCACACAATACATACACACCCACTGGACCACTTTAATATTTTTATTAAAAGATACAAACCAATTAAATATAAACAAACAACCCAAACTTCATCTTCCTCACCATAACCCTAGGGTTTCAATTCTCCATAATCATTCCAGGTTTGATTAATTTGAGCTAGGGGTTTTGTTTGTCGGGTTTAAACGAAGCAAAACCATGTATTAATTACCTTATTTGGTGACGGAATGACGGCGGACGAAGCTTGGCCGGAATTGGGATTATAAGAACGGAATTGGTGATATTAGAGAGTTTGTTAGTGTAAGTTTATGATTGTAGCATGTTTAGGAATAGATTAGGATGCTATTTATAGTTGTAGATGGTCTGTTGGATGTTTAATTCGAGTTAATTAGGTTTTGATTATAACCCAACAGTTGGGTGATTAAAACTAGTTAATTAGGTTGTTAATGATAAAATTAATCACGTAATAACGTTTAGATTTATTGGAGATAACGTTTAGTGTGATTAACGGATTAAAACGAAGCTTAAAACACATTATTGAACTTCGCCGGAGCTTGCTCGCCGTCGCCGGAGCGACCCGTCGGAAAAATGCAAGAAGGAGAGAGAGGGTGAGGCCGGCTGGGTAGTTTTATTATAATATAATTATAATTTGAATAAATTACAAAAATGGTCCCTCAAGTTTCATATATTAATAAAACAAAATTTTTTATAAATGTTTACATAATAAACCTTGAACTTTATATTTATACAATAGTTGATTAAAACTTGTTATATTTATAACATCCTTAGATTGTTTATATTTTATACCCGATAGTTTGGAGATTGGTTATTTTATAAACTTTTAAGGCTCGGAGATTCGTTAATTGAACAATACGAATATAGAGTAAACGGATATGAACTATAAATCATTGAACATGATATAAATTGAATACTTTCAAAAACAAATACATTGAACTGACAAAACGGGTCGGTTCAACGAATACAAATACAAATACATAAACGAATTCGAAATATATATATAAATTTAAATAGAATAAAACCGAAAATTTAAAATGGGTCGGGTTTTCGGGTTTGAAAAGTAACGAATGTTACAACGGCACACATGGGCCGTTAATAGATTAGATGAAGTGATATAAAGTAATGTATAGAATCGTGCTTACATAAATGCTCAAATATAAATAACATAGTTATGAAAATATCGTTTAAAAGATTAACGAGATTGTTATTGAATAGTTTTCATTCGATCAGGAAAATCAAAACACAAAAATGAAATCTCATGTGCATAATATTGTCATCGAAACATCTCATTAATTGAAAAGAAATTGTAAAAATCAGTGAGACTCGAATAAACGATGAAATATGTAAATCGCGTAGCGTATAATAGACTAAAATTGAAAATGAGGTCTTAAGTAAGGCCGTTTTATTGTTTCTAAGAAATGTACATAATAACAAAGCATCATGGTAACGCATTGCTAGGGGAAATATTTAAATCATTATTGAATGTAAATCTTGTAACCCAAATTGTTAAAGAAGTTTGTATACATAAAGCTATTGTGATGAAAATAAATTATATAAAGTGATGATGCTTGCGATAATAATAGGTAGTAATTCGAATAAATCGTTGTCGAACGAAAAATTTGTGTCACAATATGGAGCATAAAGTATTTATAAATGCGTCCCGAAAGATTTGCAAAGCCATGGTCATTGTGTTTATGCAATATGGTGAAAGTTGTAATTTATTACTAAATAAATCCCGCATTCAGCATTCAAAATGGAACTTCGTATTTATAAAGTCTTTATGAGATTTATCACCTTAGGTGACAATATTTATAATTTTTGAAATCACCCATATAATCGTTTTAATAATCTCTGAAAACAAATCCTCATAATAGAATTTTGTTGTCATGACAATATTACATTTTACAAAGATAATTTATAGAATATGAATACAACATGTAAACCGTTAATCTTGAAAGAGCTTATAATCTATAAGTGATTATTTGAACACATGAGGTTGTTATAAATACACTAGTTGTATGTAGGTATACATACATACATATATATATACATATATATATGGGTGAGTTATTGTACAATAATGACTTATCGTATATTACGTACGCGACACTGCTGGTCATCGATTTTAGTTTCACGCTGTGGCAATTTGGTAAATAACCCAAACAGTAGTACGCGATCAAATTCATCGATTTAAAATCGATTCCAATCCAAATTCATAACTCCTTAATCTATCTCATCCAATTTCTAAACTCTAATCACAACTTACATTATGAAATCTCAAAAGTCAAAACCCAAATTGAAAAGAACGTCACTGAACATTAAAAATCTTCAAATTGATCAAAAATTGATGATTTAATCAATAAAATTGATGTGTAGGAGGCTTTAGAATCATCAATCGATTATGAAATTACATAATAATACACTTAATTGAGCTATGATTAGGGTTCATGTTTAAACGTTCTGCACAATAACTTTAAACGTTCTGGACTTTTTGTACAGAACTTCTAAATTTTTTGTCTAGAACTTCTAAAGTAAAAAGTTTAGACCAAAATGAAGAAAAAGTTTAAACGTTCTGACAAAAAATGAACAAAAAGTTTAAACGTTTAACTAATACGTTCTGATCAAAACTACAAATTTTAACGTTCTGACCAAAACGAACACCTTTAAACGTTCAAGTTTAGATGTTCTGTACCAAAAGTTTAGAAGTTCTAACAAAAGGTTTAGAAGTTCTATACAAAAAACTTTAGAAGTTCTATACAAAAACTTTATACGTTCTGTTTAAACGTTCAGAACAAAAATCAATTAAACTTTAAAAGTTCAGTACAAAAGGTTTATACGTTCTGTTTATACGTTTTAGGTTAATGTTAATACGTTCAATGTTAAAACCCAGAACTCAAACTCAAAATTGATAACTGAAACTTCAAATTGATGACTAATTGGATCACTTTCAAAGTTTAAATGATCAATTAGTTCATCAATTTCAATTTCAATTGATCAATTTGAGAAACTAACCTGTGAACAACTCGTGACGGAGAAAGATGGTGTTCACGACGGTAACGTCGATGGTCGCGACGGTGAATACAATCGTTGGACGATGACGAATTGATGAACGGTGATAGTGAAGGCGAACAGAATCGATGGAAGCAGTGGATCATAGTTGATGAAATTTAAAATATTGTCATCGCGTGATTTTGAAATCAACAGTGTAGGAACTCGCGTATATAATGTATGATTAGGGATTATTGTATTGGATCTTTTATCTCTCTCTCTCTATATATAGGGTTGATTTCTTTTAAGAACCAACCTCAGTTTTAAGAACTAAATAACCAAATACATGGATAATAATCAGCCACGTCATATTGTTTGTCCCATGTTGTACTGAGGGCAAAATTGTCATTTAATTCAATCATTATCATCTCTTACTGTCAAGTCTTTCTTTTTCTTTTATACCATCACACGTCACTTTCACTCTCTCTCTTTCTTATATCCAAGTTGCAGGTTACCATCGTCTCTCTTTGTCACTTGTTCCTTTACCAAATCTCATTTTTAAAATCTATTTTAAGAGGAAAAAAAAAGAAAAAGCTTAGGAAGATGGCATAAATCTGAGGCCTAACCGAAGACACGTGGGATGGAAACCCATCGCTCCGATGACGGTGCTGCTTCACCACGGTATGATTCAATGAATTGTGGTAATATAAAACTATGATAAGTATTTCGTCGATGTTAATTTAAAACTATAATTGTCTCAACATGAATTAATTTGTCATATTATTACAAATGGTACATTTTGTTAGAATTGTTTTTATGTATTTGTGTAATGTATGTAACTTATATAATTTCTATAATTTAAGTAATTTATGTATTTTATGTAATACGTGAATTTTGTGTTGTGTAATTTATGCAATTTTGTTTATTTCGTGGTTGGTTGATTATGTAATTTGGGTAATTTGTTTAACTGATGTAGATGTTATTTGGGCAATTTTGTGTATTTTTTGGTTGGGTAATAAATGTAATAGATGTAACTAATTTTGGGTATTTATTTGTTGGGTAATTAATGTAATTGATGTAGGTTTAATTTGAATAATTTATGTCCTATGTGTTGTGTAGTAATATGGGTAATTTGTGTATTTTGGGTAATTTGTATAATTTTTATAATTGGATAATTTATGTTATTTGTGTAGTTAGGTGAAAAAACCATATGTAACAAGAATGAAGCGAATGAAATTAAGAAATGAAGAACGAAAAGGTTTTTGTTTTAATATGTAAATTTGTTTCAGATATTGAAATACGATTTAGTCCTATTGTGTATAATGTTGTTTGGTTTATATAATTCGATACAAAAAATTAATCTTTCATATAGTCGGCTTTTGTTTCTTTATAAAAAGTATATTGAGAAAAGAAAGAAGATGAAATAAGAAAAAAATATACGGTTAAAAAAAAAGTACGCCATATTGATTTGATATACTTGACTTTCCATCAAATCTATAAAAGAGTTGTAGGTGACTCAATTCCCAGAATACCCTTTTGGGTTTTATTTAAAGTTTTAATACATTAAAAAGAATATTATAATGTGAAATAATAACAACCACAAATTTGTATAAGATATGTGGTTGATATGAGTTCTTACAACTTATGTGGGTTCTCAAAATAACCCTCTCTATATATAAATATATATATATATAAATTTAAGGGTAAAGGGAAGCTTGCGTGTGTATGGAGAGGTTTTAAGCTTGCGTGTGAATGGTTTGGAAATTTGGTGAAGAGTGAGTATGTTTCGGTTGGCTTGCGTAGTTGGGTTTTCTTGAGTTGGATTTATGAGGTTTGTTGAGTTTAGGTCGTTTGAGTGGTTTAGGCTTGGATGCTTGTGTGAGCAGTGGTTTGGGCTAATAGGTGAGGTTTTTTTTTTTTTTTATTTGAGCTCGGGTTAAGTTGATAAGTTGGATAACTTGATCTTGACTAGTTTGGGTGGAGATTCGGTTTATACATGTATTTGGCAAGGAGCGTTTGGGTTACTATTTGGATATCAAACTCTATGGTTGGATGTGAACGGTGTGGCGATAGGGTTTGGTGACTTGACATAGCAGGGTCGAAGGACTTTAAGTCATAGTTGGGTAAACTTTGGTTTGTATATGTTCAAGGCATTTGTGAGTGTGTTTGTCGGTGTCTTTGAAGTATTAGGATAGTGAGTTTGATAGGTTTTCGTGGCGTGGGAGTGTCGGTATTTAAGGCTTTTTGTTGGGTTAATGTTGTACATCTTGGATTTTGCATGGGGTTTGAGTAGGTGAGGGTATAACGTTGATGTGTTAGGTTTTGTTCACATTGAGGAAATATTTGAGTGCGCGGGAAACTTTTGAAATATAAGGATGGTTCTATTTAGGATGGTAGTGTGAGATGAGATACGGGTGTTTGGAAGCTCGTGGTTGCGTATAGGGAGATTTTTTTTTACTAATAATATGTATTAAATTGAAAATATCATAATTTATAAATAATGTTTGAAGCATCAACGAAAATTTTGATAATAAAAATAACAAGTTAATATATATATGAATATATATATATATATATATATTATATTAACAGAATTTTTGAGATCCGAGCGTGTGAATCACATAAATTTTTTTTGCTTATGAGGAAATTTAAAATACGTAAATTGAATGTTAAAATTTGTTATGAGGTCTCAATATTAAATGATTAATGTCGTTTTTGGGAATACAAAGTTGCGTAATGAAATTTTTTTACCAAGTTCATTATTTAATATCGTGTAACGAAAATATCATGGCAAGTTAAAATGACCGGCATTGTAAATCGAAAAATCACAAGTAAACGATTGTTTTTGTCTTTAAAATAAAATTTCTATGAAGTTTTGCGTGAGGATTTCAAGAAGATTACGAGCTATAAGTTTGTGACTTTCTTGGAAGATCATGACAAAGCTATCATAAGAATTTTAAAACATGGAAAATCGTATGATGTAAATTTTATTTGCAAAAATTTATAATGAACCAAAGATTGCATGATGAAATTTATATTATAAGATTTTTGTTTGTAAATCGTCTTAATAAAAATAAATGGCATATTAAAAATTATTATGAATATATCAAACTCTATATATACATATATTTATTTTTATAACGAAGAGATTTTAATGAACGAAATTTGCAATAAAAATCCTTGTGAAATCAAAATGAGAAAACTGGTGTAAAACTTTACCATATAAAATCGAGATGTACAAGAATTATTAACAAATAAAAATAAAATAAATATAAAATTTATGAATGAAGACTTGTGATAAGAACTTATAACAAAATAAGGAAAAATGGTTTAAATTCTTGAAACGTAATAATAATGTTTTAAGATTTTAATGCGGAAAAATCGTGCATGAACCACCATGACTTGATATTCCGACACTAAAAACATTTACTACAAAAATACCTTGTTGGGGTCTAAACAAGTGCGCGTACCACCGCGTCTTTTTCATGTCTTCGACTCAAATAACGATTGTAACAAAAATAAATCAGAATACAACGTCATGTCAAAACACTAGTCCACGAAATCACCGTAGTTCTATTGTTTTAACACCGAAAATTAGGATGGCGGGCGGAACGCTCGCAATCGACTACTTAAAGTGGTCATCTCATATGAGACGATCTTTAAGGATATTTGAAACATCGGGATCCAAGTTAAGCTCGTGATCCATAAAACACAATAAAAACTAATGTTTTTGCGTTTTAAGGTAAGGATACCTTGGAGTACTATGAAAGTGTGTGTATGTGTATATTTATGATTTGATAAAATAAATAAGTATATAAATAAACAAGTGTATTGAACAATCAAGTAGGGTAAACACGTATAGGCAACACGTATAAGGACCCTAAAGTAAGGACTATACTAGGTCGTTACGTCTAACCACCTATCCTATAGTCTTGTGGCTCTGATACCAATCTGTCACACCCCGACCAAAGGCGGCGGAACATGCCGGGGTGCAACCGATTTTCCCAAATACACAAGACACTATTTAAAGTGACAAAATTTAATCAACTTATTTTATTTCATAAATCAATAAACAAACACATCTCGTTCATATAAACAAATTTGGAAACAAGTAGTAATCATATTGTTCGTTTTACTAATACCCTAATAGTCTTGGTATCGTTTTTCATCAAGTTCTCGAGTCAACAAAAGTCAAACCTGTAACATTTCATAAAATAAAGTTTGTCAACACAAAGGTTGGTGAGCAATTAATAAGTTTGAGCATATAAGTATATAGTAATAGAAAGCCACAAAACTTGTATACAAAACAATAAATAAAAGCAACAACTTGGATAAAATAGTTATCGCTAAACAAGTTAGCGACATCTAGCTATAAGGGGATACCAAATAGTCTAGGATTTTTATAGTTATCGTTAATTGCATTACGTTAACGACACCTTGCCATTGCCAAATGGTCTAGGATTTTTATAGTTATTGTTAATTGCATTACGTTAACGACACCTTGCCATTGCCAAATGGTCTAGGATTTATAGTTCCACCATCCAAAAGCGATAAACACATAGACAAATAAGCATAGAACACCAAATCGAGCAATTATTCAAGTAAAGTATACAATCACGTTTGTGGGTTTAAGATTCAAGTAAATAAAGCATTTAGTTTGATAAGTATGAAATATCACCCCAAAACGAAAGATGGAAAAAGGGGTATGAAAGTACTCACCTCGATTGACGAATTGAAAAACTAATAAGATAAATAAATGAAGTTAGAACGATAAACGAACAGATCCGACTTGAAATGATAAACACCTTAGCTAAAATAAATAATGTAATATATATTAATGAACTTGAAACCATAATGAAACTATATTGGAAACATTGAACGAGGAGGTTCGGTTGTAAATCGGATTACCGGTTAATTTGTTAATGATTAGGGACTCGTACTTAATTGACAATTTTAAATAATAAAATAATATTATTTTATTGGGCTTTTGAATAACTAAACCAATATTAAAAAGAAACAAGACGGGTTTAATCAAGAGTTCGGTTTTATACAAATGAATTGATAATAAAGTTTATAATAATATTATTAATGATAATGATAGTAATGATAATAATAATAATTATAAAAATATATGTTAGATATAAATATATATATATATATATATATATATATATAAGATAATGATGATAATAATAATAACAATAATTATTATTAATAATACTAATATAGTATAATACCAATAATAATAGTTAAAGAATAACGATCTTTAAACTGTTTGCATTATAAAAGTATTATTTATAAAATTAAAATCTAAGTATATTAAGTTATTAAAATCGTATTCATGTATATTAAATTTATCGGCTAGAGCCCCCGCGAAAGAAATTTGTGTGGCTCTGATACCAATTTCAGAGGTACCAGCGGAAAAATATGAACGATTTAAGATTATTAGTTCAAGTAAGTTATTATCCATGAAATTTAAGATTATATCTAAGTTTAAGAAACTTATGAATTTTATAAACCACATATTATAACAAATATTTAATAAGTATGCAAAATTTAAACACATAGGGATTATTTTTAAGTGTAATTTAAAATTATTAAGGCAAGTATTTATATCTCTGTTTCAAATTAATTATGAGAATTTTCCTTATAAGACCCAAGAGATTCAAATATTTAAAAGTATTTTAAAATTAAAAAGAACAAGGGTCCAACATGCTTCCGTACCTTTTTCCCGTTTTGACCAAGATATCGCCGGGTTACACCAGGAGTCTTTTTACTAGGTTATTCCAGACCAAACCTAAGTAGCCTTAGGTAACTCCTCTCTGGCTCCTTCAGCAATATTCAGCTCAACCAGGTTTCGTTTCCTACTTCCGGTGTATGGTAAAAAGGAACAGTTCGTAGTTGGAGATTTCCTCTTTTTAAAAGAGAAATACTTCTAAATAGGAAGAACACTCAAAGGTATTATAAGGAAAGTGAAAGTTTTTATTTCATGATGGGTATTTTACAATGAAGATGTGAAAGAAAGTACATAAGTAAATACAAACACTCTTATTTTTAATACATGAAAGCTAAACACTCTTTTTTGAAATTTTGTTCCAGGCCCGATGATCTTCTTCTTCCTTCTTTTTCTTCTTATATAGGCCCCTTATCCCTTTAGATAGACTTCACCACTTTGTCATCTATATCTTGTTTCGATGTGATATTCTTTTTCTTGAAATTCTCCATTGTCAGATCATTGAATTTGGTGTTGAGATTCCTCATGGAAACTTGAACTTTGGCTTTTCTTTTCTCTTGCATCCATGTTCCCTATGGGAACTCTAACATTTGGATTTATATGATCCATGCATTCCAACTTTTGTATGTATCTCATGAGAGTTTATCCATTATTTATTAAATCATTAATTTATGAAATCTTATTTTTATAAGATTAATTAAAATCTTAATCTTCAGATGATGTTTGACTCTCTTTAGGAGAATCAATAATCATATTGTCCTTTTTCTTAGAACAAGCTGGACAAACATTGTGTTGATGTTTTCTGGTTAAGCACAGTTTATATTGAGCTTGAGGACTTGATGCTATAACACCGGTATCCAAAATCTGATTTTATCCTCTATATATTTTTTAGCTGCTGGAGGAGTTCTCCTTGCTGGAGCTATCATAACAGAGGAATGCATCTTACTTCCTCCATAAGTTCTAAATTCTCTTTTAAAAATATTTTCTAAAGTACAAAGAACTATCTTCATACCAAGTGCTCTTCTGTTATGAATATCATTTTCATTAAAACTTTGAAAAGTTTTTAATCTTTCTGTCTCTATATTGTAAGAAAGAGATGCATGAACCTTTTCTATTATAATCAGATGATATGCAGGGTAATTATTGTTTTTATAATAATCAGGCCCTGCAGAAAATAGTTTTAACACCATAACATCACTTGGAGTAATAGTAGAGTTATATAGATAACTGTCCCTTACTCCGTCCCTAACCCATTTTGGTAAAAAGGAAATTTCTGGGAAATTTGGTGATGTAAGATATATTGAATTTATTGATCCAAAATCATACCAGTATCTTATTTCTTCAGGGGAATTACCTTGTAAGTAATTAATTCTGGGGTAAACCCCAGTACAATCAACATATCTTATATCTGTATTTTTAAGGTTATATAAATCTCTCATTTTAAACCACTGTTGCTCAACAAGATCTTGTTGAGTTGGTATCCTTTGGAAAGTATTATCAAAATTTGAAGTCTGCCCAGAATGTGGTTTAAAATTAAAATGTTTTTCTTTAGGTTCATCTTGATCAGAAGTAAGATCTATTGTTTGAACTCCCTTTGAAGATGACGGGAGAGTGCTAAAATAACTTAGCATCTCTTTCATATATTTCATTATTTCTTTTATAGACACCACCTGCCTATCCATGTCTTCAATATGCTTATCCATTTTTTGGGCTATCTCATGATCTTCCATCTCTGGTTAAAAAATCTGCCAATACATTTTTATCAGATTTAATTATTTCTATATCAAAATTATATTCGGATAGTAAAGTTTGCCATCTAATTAACCTTTTATACTCAGGTTTAGAGGGCAAATTGTTTTTTATAAAAGCTTTTACTTGTGTATTATCAATTCTTAGTAAAAATCTAACTGGTAATAGAAAATAATAAAGCTTTTGACAACTTTTTACAACTGCTAAAAGCTCTTTTTCGTTAATATGATATCTTGTTTCAGTGTCACTAAAAGTGCCTGAACAGTATCTACAAATGCTTTCACCAACTTTTTTATTTTCGGAGTCATAGTCTATTTTTTTAAGTATCCCACTCCAATAATATTCTAAAGCATCTGTTTCTAATATCAAATCATCGTTTTCTTTAGGTAATTGTAATTTTGGTAAGTTCCTACAATATTCTTTTATATTTTTCACTTGGTCTTCTAAGCTTTTATCAAAACTAAATATCTTATCTTTCTTTAATAGGTTTTGAAAAGGCTTTCTTATATCTGCGAGATTTTTAATAAAATCTGAAGCATAATTCAATATACCAAGAAAACTTTGTACTTGCTTTTTATCTATTAATTTATTAGGAAAGGATATAATTTTTTCAAGAATATGGCTCTGGAGTTCTATTCCTTTACCATCTATTTTCATTCCTAAAAAATCAATATCATCTTTTAGTAAGCTAGTTTTTCGTTCGGATAGGGCTAAACCATGTTTTATACATAAATCTATAAATATATCAAGATGTTTTAAATGATTATTGATATTATCAGATAATATTAAAATGTCATCAATATAAACAAAAATAAAATCGTAATTTTTGAATATAGTATCCATTTTTCTTTGAAAAATCTGTGGTGCATTTTTTAATCCAAAAGGCATCACAAGCCATTCATACTGACCTTGAGGGGTGGAGAATGCAGTATAACTAATACTATCAGGATGCATTTTTATTTGTCAAAATCCACTTTTACAATCAAACTTAGAAAATATCTTTTTATTTCTAGTCCAGTTTATTAAACTTTCTTTATGAGGTAAGAAATATCCATCAAAAACAGTATTACCATTTAATTTTTTATAGTTTATTACCATTCTAATTTTTCCCCTTATTATTTCTGCATGTTTTCTTACCAGGAATGCAGGAGAACTATGTGGGCTGTGGCTAGCTCTAATTAATCTCAAATCTAAAAGTTCTTTTAATTGGGTGCTAAATTCTTTTTGGTCTTCTGGATTATATCTCATGGGCTTTATTCTTATTTCCTTATCTTTATCTTTCATTTCTAATTTTGCTGTTATATGATTTTTATTCCAAAATTGTAATGGATTATCTGTATAACATTGTTTAAGCTTATGCTTTATATTTTCAATATGGATATCTAAATTTCTTAGATTTACTTGATAGTCTAATGGTTTTTCTGGGTAACATTGTAAAATCGGGATTCCATTTTAAGTTTTGGGTTTGGTTTGTAGCCTATATCACCACGCTTGCTGACGCTTTTTGTAAAATTAATTGGAAATTTTCTTCCGTATGCATTTTTTATTCTTTTAACAACTATTAAGTGGTGGCATGGTGTTTTTAATATTATTTGATATGCTATTTTATCAAAAGTTATCTTATTAAATCTTTCTAAAAAATCACTTCCTAATAATACGTCTGATCCTGAATCATAAAGGTAGAATGAAGGACATTTAACTAGATATGATCCTAACAATATTATTGGATTTCTTATTCCTCTTCTTAAAGAGACTATATCCTTAGAAAAACTAATACCATTACAAGGTGTTAAATCCTCATGGTATTCTTCTGGAAAGCATTCTGGTTTACAAATACTTAATCCTGAACCACTATCTATGTAAGCTGCAAAATACTCGGCTTTATAATCTTTATAAGTGATTCCTATTGGAATATAAATACTTCTAGGGCTTGTCATTTTGGTATATATATTAGTTTATCATATCGTGTTATTTTTAACCTGTAGGAGGTTATCTGATATGGTTTAACATTTTTTAAAAATGTCAATCCTAACATAATTTCTAATGTGTCGTTTTCATCCTCATTACTTATTAGTAATCTTAATGGAATTTTTTCATCTCCAAATTTTATCATAGTTTCCACAGCTTCATTAATCTCATGTAGTTCACCATTAAAATTAGTATACTGGTGAGGTTCGTCTAATGGATATTTTTGTAAATTCTTACAAAGTTTGAAATTTATATAGTTTCCATTTGCACCTGTATCTATTAAAATGTTTACATGAGAATATTTATTTCCATTAAAGTATTCTCCTTTTATTTTGTAATTTTTTATAGTATCTTCTTTTGCTTTAATTATGTCAGAGAATCTATTAGAATTTGTATCTCTTATTAAAGGGTGACTAATTACACTTTTATTAGAAAATGATAATCTAGAAGAAACATTATTAGATAATAATAACGGTTTATCTTGTAAATCAAGACTTAATGGTCTTGAATCTATTTCTTCTATTTTAGGTAAGGTAGGCGTTTGTATCTGACACACATCATTAAATAAAAAAGGAAAATCTATTGTGTCTTTTATACTAAAACAATCGGAATGATGAGTATTCGATATTGCATAAGAGATAGCATATGTAATAGAATATGGCCTGTTTTGTTGTTTAAAGAAATCTTTTCTTTTAAAATCTTGTAATAAACATAACGTTTTATCAAAATCCTTGTCTTGAATATGATAGGAAATTCTTGGATAAATATTAAATTTAAGTTTTTCATATTGTAAATTTCCTCTTAATATTCCAAGACACGCTTCTTCTCTATTTTGGATCCTATTGTCCATGATTGCTAATTCTTTAGGAGTATCTATACCTTCTTTAAATGTGGATTTTATTATTATTTGGATGGCTCCAACGTGAACCCATCCTAAAGTATTTCTTATTTCTGGTCTTACCTTTTGTATTTTTTCTTGAATATCCTTTTTAGATAATAAAGGTATCATAACTTTATTGGATGTTATATTAATATCTAGAGCCCTTTCTTGAATGTTTAATCCATAATATAAATGATGATCTCTAGGTCTTATTCCTAATCTTTGTAAAGTATTCAATTTAAATCCTGAATAGTTTGATAACGAAAAATTTTCATGTTGTATTTGCTTAAGCTTTTTCTTATCTATTAAAATTTCTTGTTTATATTCTCCTAATTGTTCATTTTGACAATCGATTATGTTATTATTTATTTTACTACTAGAGGCTGTATCCAATCTATTCATCTTCAGATGACGTATATTCTGTTTCAGTTAAAATAAATATACTTTCATCAGAGTCTATTTCTTGAAAATCATTTATTGGTATAAAATCTCCTTCTTCGATCATTTTTCCTATAACCTCGTCTATTTCAAATATATTAAGATTCTTTTTAAAATTTTTTGGACATTCATTTGCATAATGACCTTTTTCATGACAGAAATAACATTTACATTCCTTAGGACCTCGTTTTCTTTTATAAGTAGGCTTAAACGTCTTCTTATATCCCTTTCTCTTATAGTATTTTGTTTTACGCTTTTTAAAATATCTTTTTCTAAAATGAGTTCTTTTCTTATATTTTCTTTTTATCTTTCCATAATAATATGAACTATCACATCCAATCATTAAAGGCATTTTTGGACTACTACAACATAAAGATATTTTTCTTTTTAATCCCTTGCTTAATTTAGCTAATATAGCATCTCCGCAACATTCACTTAATTTATCTCTAATATGAGTTATTCTTTTTCCTAACGTATCAGCTGTTCCTGGATTATAAGTTTTTATTAATCTTTGTCCCCAAGGGTCTGGTATTTTTGCAAAAAATAATGCTAAATAACTATTCATATCCAGTACTTGATTATATATATGGTAATAATAATCTTGAAATACACAAATATATCTATCTATTTCACATATGTCACATAATTGTAATCTTATTAAGGCTGTTGAGTATTTTTCGATAGTTGCTGGGTCTTTTATAATATTTCCTTCTCCACAAAATTCTAACTTAAAGGCTTCCACTGCTCTTGTTATTATGTTTGCTATTATTTCATCTTGTTCAAATATTGTTCTCTTTATATCTAAAGGTAAATTTTGCCAATATCTTAAAGCACTATTTATTAAAGTTCTTTCTAAGAATCCTTGAAGTGTTTCAATATCCATTCTATTAACAGAAACTGCTATTCTTAAAGCTGTTTCCCATTTATCTATTGCTTCTTCCGTATTTTTTATACAATCTACGTCTAAATATATTCCAAAGAGATTAATCGGTTCATTTTTCATATTCTGGTATGGTTTATAATTATCTTCATTTTTTATTGTTGATTTTACAGCAGCATATTCTTGTGCTGACCTACGGGTTTCATCTCTTATTGGAATTTTAGGATTTGTACTTGAGCTTGTTTGTTCAGTATCATTAATATTAAAGTTTTCCTCATTAGCCTTTATATTTATAAAATTATCATTTAATTCCATATCCCCTATCTTTGTTATTAAATTTTCTATTTCAGGAGATACGTAAACTTCGCTTTCAGAGTCGTCTGAGCTCATTTCTAATTTCTTTTATATTCTTTAGGAATTTTCATATTTTGTAAAAGTTGAACTAAAGGTTCCTGAAATCTATTTGGGGTTATTTTGTTTTTTCTATTTGGGAACGCTGCTTCTAATAAATCTATAATCGTATCTAATTTAAAAATTATTTTATCTCCATAAAATATAATTGTTTTTTGTAATTCTATCATATCTCTATCTATTTTTAAAGAGTTTTCTGTTTCTTTTAGTTTATTAAAACTATTATTTTCCATTACGGTGAAGGGTATTGCCAATCAGTATCATCATAATAGTATTCGGAATTAGTGAATTCATATCCACTAAAATTAAAGTCTTCATCTGAAATATAATCTTCATCAAAATCATAATCTGAATTAAAAGTTTGACTAATTTCTTCAGTTTGCATTACAAAAGTATTATTTATAAAATTAAAATCTAAGTATATTAAGTTATTAAAATCGTATTCATGTATATTAAATTCATTGGCTAGAGCCCCCGCGAAAGAAATTTGCGTGGCTCTGATACCAATTTTAATGGTGAACTACATGAGATTAAGCCCATAACTTTCCAGGTAGGCACCACACCCTCGCCTTAACAAACCCTCGGCTTTTATCATCGAAATGACATTAAGCCCATAACTTTCCTTATCACCATAAACCGTCACCGCACTACCATCCAAGGACTTTAACCTTATTATCCTACTCTTGCATACTATCTGAGCCTCAAACTCAGACAACCAATCCATCCCCAAAACCACATCGAACCCTCCCAAGGTCATAACGTACAAGGTAACAGGGAACTCATGTCCCTCTAATTCTATCTTACAATCCTTAACCATTTTCATTATTTTCACCGAGGTGTCACTAGCGGTTTCTACTATGAAGGTTTCAAACACTCGGCAACTTTTCATTTTTGCTAGTTTACTAAACGGTGTGGCTACGAAACTTTTGTTTGCGCCGGAATCAAATAATACAGAAGCGGAAACACCGTTCACTAGAAACGTACCTGTGACGACATCTGGAATCTGCTTGGCTTGTTCTTGGGTCAGCATGTAGGCTCTAGTTCTTAGCCTAGCTTGATCGGCATCCTTCCTTCCACTACCTCCAGCTTCACCCTCGGTGCATTCTCTGGCAAAGTGACCTATCTTACCACACTTGTAGCATGCAGGCTTAGAACTGCACTCATGAGCATAATGACCTGCCTTCCCACACTTGTAGCAAACATTCGACCCAACTCTACACTCTCCAGCATGCATCTTTCCACACTTATGACATGTATCCGAACCCTTTCCCCACCTACACTCACCACTGTGTGCCTTGCCACAACTCTTGCACGACCTGTTCTCCCAAACTCTCGGCTGCTTGTTCTTAGGGTTCCACATCTGGGTACCGGGTCGTTTAGCAGGAGCGACCCATTTCTTCTCTTTCTTCTCGCCTCCCACCACCACATCATCCGCAGCCATGTCTGCATAGACCATCTCTGCGAGTTCGACAGCAGAATCGAAAGTAGCAGGTTTACTTTTCCTGACTAACATGCGGACTCTCTGTGGTAATCCCCTCACATAACACTTGATTCTCTTAGTCTCAGTGCTGACCATATCGGGTACCAACCTAGACATTCGATTGAACTCGGTGGTGTACTCACGATGTGTCATTGTCCCAGCTTTCAAGTTCAGGAACTTCATCTCCGCCCTTTCAACCTCAGCGTCAGCACAGAACTTCTTCATCACTAATTCCTTCAGTTCCTCCCACTTCATGGCCTTGATTTCCTCTCGACTCCTTCTTTGCTCAATCGATTCCCACCAATACATTGCCTCATCTTCAAATGATTGGGTGGCATAACCGACATCTTGGTCAGGACGACACTCGCTGATTCGGATAATTTTATCCATGGCGGTTATCCACTAAAGAGTAGCGATTGCGTCTCCTAAACCAGTCAGCTTAGCCGGGTCACAACCTTTGAAGGACTTATAGTTGCAACCGCCTCGGCCCCTCTTCCTATCATCAACTTTCACAGACCTCACCTCACTTGAATCACCCTTTTCCCTCTCATCATCTTTCCTACCATTACCACCTGCCCCTTCAACAGTTCTTTCACGGCTTCCAGCAGACCCTCCCGGAGTAATATTCTTCACAGCAGTGGCTACAGCTTGAACAATAGCTGCTTGAATTGCGGGATCCAGTTGAACTCCTTCATTGTTTTCCGGGTTTCTTCCAGCTGCGCTTCCTTCAGCTTCGGTGTTGGAAGCTGTCTCAACCGAAGGTTGCTGGACACGACGAGGCCTGCCGCGTCGTCCAGTGCGACCTCCAGCTCCAACAATGTCTCCAGCTCCAGCCATCGTATTCTAAAAGGGAAAACACAAACATCATCACTCAAGGAACTATTTAGTACAAGGATAGCAAGGCTAACAGGTAATAACAGTGGCCAGCTGTGACTAGCTGATCACGTTGCTTTCCGTGTCCTATACACTTCCCTTTATGAGTCTATTTGTGCTGGTTCTACTTAAGCGGTTAGTCAAATCAAACAATCAATTATTCCTATCCCTGTCGTTCACATATCTTTTTTTTTCTCATTAACATATATCATTTAATCATACACTTTACCTTTACTGATCTTGCTTGAGCGACACATGGCATTCTTGAACTGGCATCTTCTTTCCTTTCTTACTTAAATCCCATTCTCTGTTCGAGTCTAAGCATGTAGGATGCTTAAATCTCTCGAACTTTGCTCTGATACCAACTTGTAAGGCCCCATTACCGGTAGCCCTACTTTCGTGTTGGATTTACTCATAAACGCAGTTCTAAATATCAGAGTTAATTAAAACATTCGCGGAATATAAAAGCTTTCATAAAACATTTCATAACAAAACACATCTTGTCTTAAAACATCATTTTGTCTTTCAAAATAAACGAAACATTAAACTTAAACGTCTTGAGTCTTCCGATGCCAGCCTCTTATTCAGTGCCACGTGTCTCCTCAAGCGAGCTGCCTCATCCTACTCACCTGCGTGCATACTAAAAGTCAGCTACGCTGAGTGAGTTCTAGTTAATCATACACTATACAATACACATAAACTTATATTCTTTCATTCATACTTTCATACTTTCTTTTGTATTAACTTACTTTCATATCTTACGTTATAAAGAGCATTACGCCCTACATTCCTCGAGTATTATTAGGGCTCGGTACCCTCCTTCCTCGAGTATTATTAGGGCTCGGTACCCTCCTTCCTCGAGTATTATTAGGGCTCGGTACCCTATTTCCTCGAGTATTATTAGGGCTCGGTACTCTCTTTCCTCGAATATTAGTAGGGTTCGGTTCCCTAGTTCTCGAATATTAGTAGGGTTCGATTCCCTCTTCGTTACCATACAACCATACATCATACCTCGAGTATTATTAGGGCCCGGTACCCTCTTCGTAACCATACAACCATCCTTTCCTTCTTTTATTAACTCTATCACATTCATACACATAAGCATACATATCATACTTACCTTATACTTAGCGTTACAACCTGACAGTACGTGCAATATCCGAAGATCGTTCACGTACCGTCAAGCCATCATTCATACATATCACATCATTCACACAAGGCATACACTTATCTCTTAGGATAAGCGTATTAACAAACATATCGAGTATGCACACAGCCCCGAAAACATAACACATAATTGGGGCTAGAAACTCACCTGAATCCTGTTACGCTCTCCGTTAATAGTTATTCCCTTCTTGAGCTGTGCACGGCTAACTGTATAATATTTACACGTATCAATTAACTACTACTACTCATGTTGTATTTCTATCTTTATATGACCCACAACGAACGGGGGTCCGGGGGGCAGCGCCCCTGGCAGCGGGGTCTAGGGGCGGCAGCCCCTAGCAGGGTCCAAGGGGCAGAGCCCCTGGCTGGGGTCGTAGGCGAAGTTATCAATTAGGCGAACTTGGCCTTAGGCGAAGTTACCAGTTAGGCGAACTTGGCCGTAGGCGAAGTTATCAATTAGGCGAACTTGGCCTTAGGCGAAGTTACCAGTTAGGCGAACTTGGCCGTGGGCGAAGTTAAGCTTTGAAGGCGAAGTTAAGCTTTGAAGGCGAAGTTAAGCTTTTGCAGGCGAAGTTGCCCAGTTCGCAGGCGAAGTTGCTCAGTTCAGCTACGGGTTTGGTTTTTATCAAGCATTTAGGCGATTTTAATACCCTTGTTATGGTTCGACATCACCCACTAACGTTCCCTAACCATTTTCGGTCGTATATATATCCTGTATATACTATAAAGCTTGGATCTTTAAGCTTAAGGACATTCAAAAGGCTAAACGTTCAATAAAACGTAAACTTTAAAGGTCAAGAACATACCTTTAGCGCTCGTTCGATCTTGGTTAGCTTGTTTATGCACTCTAGATCTCGTGTAATAAGATCTAATACCAACTAACGTTTACTCTCTCTCGGGTCTTGCTCGTTTATGGTGTGTGTGTGTGTTTGGAGTGTGTAGAGATTATGATGGAAATGAAATGAGGGTTTAGGGTTTTAGGTTGGTTTAGGGGATATTTATATCCCTTAAAGCCCATGGACCTAAGGCCCATTCTCATTTAACCCATCTCAATTAATCTAAATCCATGATCCGTTCTTTACTCGATATTAATTAATTAATAATGCGAAATCACTAAACGTGACTTTCTTTATTCAACATTATAAATTTTAGGATGTTACAGATATAGGAAAAATGATCGAAGAAGGAGATTTTATACCAATAAATGATTTTCAAGAAATAGACTCTGATGAAAGTATATTTATTTTAACTGAAACAGAATATACGTCATCTGAAGATGAATAGATTGGATACAGCCTCTAGTAGTAAAATAAATAATAACATAATCGATTGTCAAAATGAACAATTAGGAGAATATAAACAAGAAATTTTAATAGATAAGAAAAAGCTTAAGCAAATACAACATGAAAATTTTTCGTTATCAAACTATTCAGGATTTAAATTGAATACTTTACAAAGATTAGGAACAAGACCTAGAGATCATCATTTATATTATGGATTAAACATTCAAGAAAGGGCTCTAGATATTAATATAACATCCAATAAAGTTATGATACCTTTATTATCTAAAAAGGATATTCAAGAAAAAATACAAAAGGTAAGACCAGAAATAAGAAATACTTTAGGATGGGTTCACGTTGGAGCCATCCAAATAATAATAAAATCCACATTTAAAGAAGGTATAGATACTCCTATAGAATTAGCAATCATGGACAATAGGATCCAAAATAGAGAAGAAGCGTGTCTTGGAATATTAAGAGGAAATTTACAATATGAAAAACTTAAATTTAATATTTATCCAAGAATTTCCTATCATATTCAAGACAAGGATTTTGATAAAACGTTATGTTTATTACAAGATTTTAAAAGAAAAGATTTCTTTAAACAACAAAACAGGCCATATTCTATTACATATGCTATCTCTTATGCAATATCGAATACTCATCATTCCGATTGTTTTAGTATAAAAGACACAATAGATTTTCCTTTTTTATTTAATGATGTGTGTCAGATACAAACGCCTACCTTACCTAAAATAGAAGAAATAGATTCAAGACCATTAAGTCTTAATTTACAAGATAAACCGTTATTATTATCTAATAATGTTTCTTCTAGATTATCATTTTCTAATAAAAGTGTAATTAGTCACCCTTTAATAAGAGATACAAATTCTAATAGATTCTCTGACATAATTAAAGCAAAAGAAGATACTATAAAAATTACAAAATACAAGGAGAATACTTTAATGGAAATAAATATTCTCATGTAAACATTTTAATAGATACAGGTGCAAATGGAAACTATATAAATTTCAAACTTTGTAAGAATTTACAAAAATATCCATTAGACGAACCTCACCAGTATACTAATTTTAATGGTGAACTACATGAGATTAATGAAGCTGTGGAAACAATGATAAAATTTGGAGATGAAAAAATTCCATTAAGATTACTAATAAGTAATGAGGATGAAAACGACACATTAGAAATTATGTTAGGATTGACATTTTTAGAAAATGTTAAACCATATCAGATAACCTCCTACGGGTTAAAAATAACACGATATGATAAACTAATATATATACCAAAATGACAAGCCCTAAAAGTATTTATATTCCAATAGGAATCACTTATAAAGATTATAAAGCCGAGTATTTTGCAGCTTACATAGATAGTGGTTCAGGATTAAGTATTTGTAAACCAGAATGCTTTCCAGAAGAATACCATGAAGATTTAACACCTTGTAATTGTATTAGTTTTTCTAAGGATATAGTCTCTTTAAGAAGAGGAATAAGAAATCCAATAATATTGTTAGGATCATATCTAGTTAAATGTCCTTCGTTCTACTTTTATGATTCAGGATCAGACGTATTATTAGGAAGTGATTTTTTAGAAAGATTTAATAAGATAACTTTTGATATAATAGCATATCAAATAATATTAAAAACACCATGCCACCACTTAACAGTTGTTAAAAGAATAAAAAATGCATACGGAAGAAAATTTCCAATTAATTTTACAAAACGCGTCAGCAAGCGTGGTGATATAGGCTACAAACCAAACACAAAACTTGAAAAAGGAATCCCGATTTTACAATGTTACCCAGAAAAACCATTAGACTATCAAGTAAATCTAAGAAATTTAGATATCCATATTGAAAATATAAAGCATAAGCTTAAACAATGTTATACAGATAATCCATTACAATTTTGGAATAAAAATCATATAACAGCAAAATTAGAAATGAAAGATAAAGATAAGGAAATAAGAATAAAGCCCATGAGATATAATCCAGAAGACCAAAAAGAATTTAGCACCCAATTAAAAGAACTTTTAGATTTGAGATTAATTAGAGCTAGCCACAGCCCACATAGTTCTCCTGCATTCCTGGTAAGAAAACATGCAGAAATAATAAGGGGAAAACCTAGAATGGTAATAAACTATAAAAAATTAAATGATAATACTGTTTTTGATGGTATTTCTTACCTCATAAAGAAAGTTTAATAAACTGGACTAGAAATAAAAAGATATTTTCTAAGTTTGATTGTAAAAGTGGATTTTGACAAATAAAAATGCATCCTGATAGTATTAGTTATACTGCATTCTCCACCCCTCAAGGTCAGTATGAATGGCTTGTGATGCATTTTGGATTAAAAAATGCACCACAGATTTTTCAAAGAAAAATGGATACTATATTCAAAAATTACGATTTTATTTTTGTTTATATTGATGACATTTTAATATTATCTGATAATATCAATAATCATTTAAAACATCTTGATATATTTATAGATTTATGTATAAAACATGGTTTAGCCCTATCTGAACGAAAAACTAGCTTACTAAAAGATAATATTGATTTTTTAGGAATGAAAATAGATGGTAAAGGAATAGAACTCCAGAGCCATATTATTGAAAAAATTATATCCTTTCCTAATAAATTAATAGATAAAAAGCAAGTACAAAGTTTTCTTGGTATATTGAATTATGCTTCAGATTTTATTAAAAATCTCGCAGATATAAGAAAGCCTTTTCAAAACCTATTAAAGAAAGATAAGATATTTAGTTTTGATAAAAGCTTAGAAGACCAAGTGAAAAATATAAAAGAATATTGTAGGAACTTACCAAAATTACAATTACTTAAAGAAAACGATGATTTGATATTAGAAACAGATGCTTCAGAATATTATTGGAGTGGGATACTTAAAAAAATAGACTATGACTCCGAAAATAAAAAAGTTGGTGAAAGCATTTGTGGATACTGTTCAGACACTTTTAGTGACACTGAAACAAGATATCATATTAACGAAAAAGAGCTTTTAGCAGTTGTAAAAAGTTGTCAAAAGCTTTATTATTTTCTATTACCAGTTAGATTTTTACTAAGAACTGATAATACACAAGTAAAAGCTTTTATAAAAAAACAATTTGCCCTCTAAACCTGAGTATAAAAGGTTAATTAGATGGCAAACTTTACTATCCGAATATAATTTTGATATAGAAATAATTAAATCTGATAAAAATGTATTAGCAGATTTTTTAACCAGAGATGGAAGATCATGAGATAGCCCAAAATATGGATAAGCATATTGAAGACATGGATAGGCAGGTGGTGTCTATAAAAGAAATAATGAAAGATATGAAAGAGATGCTAAGTTATTTTAGCACTCTCCCTGAACAGGTCTCAGACCTAAAAGATTTGATCACAAGAAATTGTCTTCTTATAGACTCAAAAATAGTCTTTTATGAGTATGATAGCATGATATTGAAATCTTTGGTAAAGCACCAAATAAAAGAAAGAGTGGATTTATCTCCTATATATAAGGAGGTGAAAATAGAAAAAAGAGATATCCCGTCATCTTCAAAGGGAGTTCAAACAATAGATCTTACTTCTGATCAAGATGAACCTAAAGAAAAACATTTTAATTTTAAACCACATTCTGGGCAGACTTCAAATTTTGATAATACTTTCCAAAGGATACCAACTCAACAAGATCTTGTTGAGCAACAGTGGTTTAAAATGAGAGATTTATATAACCTTAAAAATACAGATATAAGATATGTTGATTGTACTGGGGTTTACCCCAGAAATAATTACTTACAAGGTAATTCCCCTGAAGAAATAAGATACTGGTATGATTTTGGATCAATAAATTCAATATATCTTACATCACCAAATTTCCCAGAAATTTCCTTTTTACCAAAATGGGTTAGGGACGGAGTAAGGGACAGTTATCTATATAACTCTACTATTACTCCAAGTGATGTTATGGTGTTAAAACTATTTTCTGCAGGGCCTGATTTTTATAAAAACAATAATTACCCTGCATATCATCTGATTATAATAGAAAAGGTTCATGCATCTCTTTCTTACAATATAGAGACAGAAAGATTAAAAACTTTTCAAAGTTTTAATGAAAATGATATTCATAACAGAAGAGCACTTGTTATGAAGATAGTTCTTTGTACTTTAGAAAATATTTTTAAAAGAGAATTTAGAACTTATGGAGGAAGTAAGATGCATTCCTCTGTTATGATAGCTCCAGCAAGGAGAACTCCTCCAGCAGCTAAAAAATATATAGAGGATAAAATCAGATTTTTGGATACTGGTGTTATAGCATCAAGTCCTCAAGCTCAATATAAACTGTGCTTAACCAGAAAACATCAACACAATGTTTGTCCAGCTTGTTCTAAGAAAAAGGACAATATGATTATTGATTCTCCTAAAGAGAGTCAAACATCATCTGAAGATTAAGATTTTAATTAATCTTATAAAAATAAGATTTCATAAATTAATGATTTAATAAATAATGGATAAACTCTCATGAGATACATACAAAAGTTGGAATGCATGGATCATATAAATCCAAATGTTAGAGTTCCCATAGGGAACATGGATGCAAGAGAAAAGAAAAGCCAAAGTTCAAGTTTCCATGAGGAATCTCAACACCAAATTCAATGATCTGACAATGGAGAATTTCAAGAAAAAGAATATCACATCGAAACAAGATATAGATGACAAAGTGGTGAAGTCTATCTAAAGGGATAAGGGGCCTATATAAGAAGAAAAAGAAGGAAGAAGAAGATCATCGGGCCTGGAACAAAATTTCAAAAAAGAGTGTTTAAGCTTTCATGTATTAAAAATAAGAGTGTTTGTATTTACTTATGTACTTTCTTTCACATCTTCATTGTAAAATACCCATCATGAAATAAAAACTTTCACTTTCCTTATAATACCTTTGAGTGTTCTTCCTATTTAGAAGTATTTCTCTTTTAAAAAGAGGAAATCTCCAACTACGAATTGTTCCTTTTTACCATACATCGGAAGTAGGAAACGAAACCTGGTTGAGCTGAATATTGCTGAAGGAGCCAGAGAGGAGTTACCTAAGGCTACTTAGGTTTGGTCTGGAATAACCTAGTAAAAAGACTCCTGGTGTAACCCGGCGATATCTTGGTCAAAACGGGAAAAAGGTACGGAAGCATGTTGGACCCTTGTTCTTTTTAATTTTAAAATACTTTTAAATATTTGAATCTCTTGGATCTTATAAGGAAATTCTCATAATTAATTTGAAACAGAAATATAAATACTTGCCTTAATAATTTTAAATTACACTTAAAAATAATCCCTATGTGTTTAAATTTTGCATACTTATTAAATATATGTTATAATATGTGGTTTATAAAATTCATAAGTTTCTTAAACTTAGATATAATCTTAAATTTCATGGATAATAACTTACTTGAACTAATAATCTTAAATCGTTATAGTTAAAGAATACCAATAATAATAGTTAAAGAATAACGATCTTAGTATTATTATTAATAATACTAATATAGTATAATACCAATAATAATAGTTAAAGAATAACGATCTTAGTATTAATTAAAATGTTGTTGGTAAAAATAATAATAATAATAAATAATATTGATAGGAAATAATGATACCACCCTCGATGTCGGTTCGAGTTCTAAACGAGTTCGCAAAATAATTTTAATAATATTATTGCTAATAATAAATGATAAAAATATAATTTCTAATAAATAATAATAATATGATCTATAATAATAATATTAACAACTTTAATATTTATAAGAATAATGATACTAATAATAATATTAATAATAGTAATAATAATACCAAACTAAATTTTGATTCGGTTTCTAAACGAGTTCACCATTTTAAAAATCTATTAATAAATAGAACATTTATAGTACTAATAATTAGAATTAGTAATGATATGCATTTTTTTATAAAGAGTTAGTAATAATAATAATAATAATAATTGTTAAAAATAATAAGTTTTATATATTTAAATAGTTTTATACTAATTATACGACTTTTAACAACGATAACACAAAATCGGTTTTAATGTGGGACTCGAACTCGGGTCTTGACGAGACGACTCAACAATCTAATCCCCAAACGCAATTTGTTAACAAACCAATTCCATATTTTATATAACAAATTAAAACCAAACTCTTTCCCACAACGTAAACACCGAAATCTTAAATTTATTTACCTTTTAGAGGTTCGCGATTCGTGGCTCTATACCGGGAAGGAACCGAGTCAATTACCGGGTCATTCGGAGGCCGATTCCGGCCGCCGGAGGTGCGACGGAATATCGATCCAGAGAGAGATAGAGATGGGGAGCGAGAGAGAGACAGAGACGGAGATAGAGAGAGAAAGAGTTACAGAGAGAGACGGAGAGAGAGACGGGGTGAGTGCAGAGAGGCGGAACTCCGGGAAGCCGAGAGAGGGAAAAGAAAGATGGTGGTGGTGTCGGGCCGCCGGAAAGTAGAGGGAGGGGAAATGAGGGGTGGTCAGCGTCGGGTTTACGGAGGAGGTGGGTGGTGTGGTGGTGTCGGAGAACATGGGAGAGGGTGGCCAGAATCGCGTCGCCGGTTTCCTGCCGGAATCCCGGGCTCGCCGAAAAACGGCTACAAGGAAAAGTGGCGGCTGGTTATATTTAAGTTAGGTTTAGGTTTTGTGATATATATATATATATATATATATATATATATATATATATATATATATATATAACATATTTTCAAAATCACCCCCTTAAGTTTGGTATTTAGTTTATAATGATTTAAAACTTGTATAACTTTAAAGAAATCCACTTTAGTCCCTAAAGTTTACTTAACCAAGCTTATAAATTATAAATAATTGTATTTGACAAACCTCGTGCACACTAGAGTTATATTATCAGTGATTTGATAAATTTCCGGTTCGGATTTACAAGCTTAACCAAAAATACGAAGTATAACTTATTAAATAAAACTCGAATAACAAACAAAATCGACATGTTACAAAAATGATTACAAAAACGAATATAAAACGAGACCCGAAATTGACGAATGTCACAGAAAGCTTCGGCAACTTCGTTTTGTTCTCAAATTTCATTGGCTTACTCTTCTTCCATCGGAATCGTGCCTTGAAAAGGTGGAAAACTTGATGAAGCTTGGTTCTTGAGTTTCTCGAGGTATTGCACATAAGGATCAACAGAACCATAGCTTGGGTTTTGGGAAGAGAGTGATTCCTCCATTGGTGTTGACATTTCATTGGGATTATCAAGGTATTTCTCTTCCGGTTCTTCCTCAGATTCTTCCTCAGGATCCTCTTATTCTTCAGGGTCCTCGTCTTCCTCAGGTTCCTCTTCTTCCATCAGTTGAGCAGTCTCCTTCACAATTGGGGGCATTCGGAAACTTTCATACGGCATCATCACTCTCATCTTGGGTTTGCGGGATGGTCCTTCCCCATTGTTGGTTTGGGAGTTAACAGAATCGAATGCAGAGCTTCCAGTATGCCATCTTCGTTGATCGGAATGGCATTGCATCCAGTCAGATGAGGGAGATCTTGGTTCCTCCTTGATTGGTCAGTTGGAGAGGAAAGCATATGATGGGTGAGGATTTTGAGGTAGGTATGTTGGAACTCCAGTTGGGTAAGGTATCTCTGATGGTTGGTATGTGGGAATCTCTGATGGGCGATATGTGGGAACTTAAGATGAATGTTACATGGGTATGCTTGGCGGATGGTAGGTTGAGTGTCTCGGCGCTTGATATCCTTGCCTTGATGTATCGTCGGGCAGATTGATCGGATTTTGTTCAGTACCGGGGAATTGAAATGGTTTGATTAGGTCATGTTCCACGTCTTGATCGAAAAATGCTTCATAATAATCTTCACTCATGTTATCCTTGCATAGTGGTTCGGCAATTTAAGCCTCCTTTGCTTTTCGCACATAGTTCTCCATCATGCTCTTGAACGACATCTAATATTTTGGGTGGTTTAGAGTGAGGAGGGAAAGAAAAGGTTTACCAGCCTATCTTATCCCTATTTCAAATAAACAAGTAATGAAATTTTCCAATACTTGGATCGAAGCTTAGGGATTATCTTGTAATACCTAATTCGCTAAGATCGATGGCTCTGATACCAACACTTGTCACACCCCAAAACACGGCCTAGGCGTATGACACATATGTTGGTACCACAATTGTAATTAAATCAGAGTTACGTTTAAATAGCGGAAGACTTGTAAACTTGTGGATTAAAATGTAATATTTACATATTCAAAAGACGGGATTTAAAAGTTTCCCGTTTAATGTTTTAAGATTACTTGTTTTACATAAACCACCATTATCATTATATTATGTTTAACAAAAAGATCCGAGCCATCGGATATCTTGAGCACTTCGTTTTCTCCAAGCGCTAACCTTGATCACCTGCAAAATGTAAGAAAATACGTCAGCAACGAATGCTTGTGAATATGCTGACGCTAAAAATATTTTCTTTACTTAATCACCCCTCGAGACTATGTAGGTCTCGGCCCAAAGTGGCTTAGGAATAATCAAGTTAAAACAATACAATTTATAAACTCAAGTCTCTATACTCGGTTCCCCCAACAAACACCGCAACGTTCGACAAGTTGAGTGCCTATACGTATACACAAGGTCATACTCCCAGCAGGCGAGCGTAATTATGACCAGGTGTGATGTGCCCACCACATATGTAAGGATCCAGACAAGCGACGATAGTCTGAGGCCAGTATTTATACCCTTGTTTATAAATGTTTTAGAGACACTTAGTCTCATGTAAAGTTTTTCATATAACACGTTTGACTCGTTTGAAAACAAGTTTGTAAAAGTTGGGGCGTATTCATCTTTTCGATTTGGATCGGCTTCAAACACCGTCCGAGAGTCTTTCCCTTGCTATCTCGCACATATAGTACGAGTATAACCATTTGTTAGTCGGATATACAATCCGGCTTAAGACCTTTAGTCTTATTTTATAAACTTTACCTCGATGAACCTTTAGTTCAAAATCTCTTTTACTTTAAATCTTTTAGTTTTAAAAGTAATTTATAAACCTTTAGTTTATTTATAAAACCCTACATTTCTTCTTCTCTAAGAAACGTATTCTTTTCTTTTTCTTATTATTTAAAAATAGTTATTATTACTTAAATAATATTTTCATAACAAAGAATATATATATATATATATATATATATACTTGCACACATAATACATGTTTATCAATATTCATAATTCTATCTTTTATTCTTTCTTTGTTATATTTTCTTTTCTTTTATCGAGGAATCGAGTATAACAATTAAGGTTTGAGCCTTTTATAATATTATATTATTATTTTCATCGGCGCTACGCCTACCTTTCTTGGCTTATGGAAACCCTAACTACTCGAGCAACACTCCAACTCCGCTTCACCTTCTTTTCCTTCTCGATCAACACTTCTTCTCGTTACTCTTTCCTTGGCACGCCAAACGACAAACACCAATATTTCACCACTTGTCGGCACGCCTTACGAGACTAATAACCATGATGTCGGATATAACAAACGTCGGTGGAATGTGGCACGAACTTCGAGGAACTGAACACGGAAATCGAGGAATCAGTGTACGGTTTTCGAGGTGGATCGAGGGTTTGATTATGGAGTTCTAGTGAGATGTTAGAGAGAGAGAGAGAAGTGAGCTGATTTGGTGTGAGAAATGAAGATCCCGGACTTGCTATTTATAGGCAAAATTTGGAAGCCCATCGCGATACGCGATTCTCTCCTGGTCACCCGTCGCGTATCGCGACGTAGCCCAGGCCAGTCACCATATAGGTCTGCCACGTGTCGCCATGCGGCAGACGGTGTGCCACGTGGCAGGCGACGTGCCACGTGTGGCCTCGTGGCGGGACACGTGGCCTACGGTGCGCCACGTGTGGCCATGTGGCAGGCCACGTGCCTCGTTGTCAGACAACCCATCGCGATACGTGATGGGTCAGGAAAACCAGAATTTTTATTTTTTACCCGATGGTTTGGATTTTGACAGATTTGATCCCTAAACTTTGGAAATTTGACATTTTGAACTCAAAATTTTCACGATGTTACAATTCATCAGCTAAACACTTTCGCAGATTTGAGACATGGAACACGTCGTGTATCCCTTGCATTTCCTCGGGCAGTCGTTAACGGTATGCAACAGTGCCAATTCGTTCGAGTACCTCAAAGGGTCCAACGAATCGAGGACTTAGCTTTCCTTTATTTCCGAAGCGAACGGCGCTTCTCCATGGCGAGACTTTTAATAACACTTTGTCACCAATATTGAATTCCAACGGCCTACGACGGAAATCGGCGTAACTTTTTTGGCGATCACGTGTCGTCTTAAGTCGTTCTCGGATTTGGAGAATTTTGTCGGTGGTTTCTTGGACTATTTCGGGTCCAGATAGTTGATTATCTCCGGTTTCAGACCATCACACGGGCGTTCTACATTTACGACCATATAATGCCTCAAATGGTGCGGCTTGAATACTCATGTGATAGCTATTGTTATACGAGAATTCCATTAGGGGTAGGTGGTCATCCCAACTTCCACCTAAGTCAATCACACAAGCACGGAGAATGTCTTTCAATGTTTGAATTATCCTTTCGCTTTGCCCATCAGTTAGTGGATGACAGGCGGTGCTAAGGTTTAGCTTTGTGCCTATGGCTCGTTGGAAGCTTTTCCAGAAGTGAGATGTAAAACGACTGTCTCGATCAGAGATTATAGACAACGGTATTCCAAGCAAAGCAACGATGTTGTTTACATAGATACGCGCTAATCTATCAATTGAGTACGATTCATTGATGGGCATAAAGTGCGCGGATTTTGTTAATCGATCCACGATAACCCAGGTAACATTATGCTGTCGAGTCGTTTTTGAGAGTTTAGTGATGAAATCCATGGTTATTAACTCCCACTTCCATACGGGAAGTTCGGGTTGCTGAAGCAATCCCGAAGGCTTTTGGTGTTCAGCCTTGATTTTTAAACATGTTAAACATTTCGCCACATGCGAAACGATATCCTTTTTCTTACCATTCCACCAGTAGTTTGGTTTGAGATTTTGATACATTTTGTCACTACCGGGGTGTATCATGTATTTGGACTTATGAGTTTCGTTCATTATTCTTTCATGCAAGTCTCCAACAATTGGTATCCAAATTCTATTACCGAGTCTAAGGATACCATCGTTAACCTTAACTAGTAAGTCAATGGTGCCATTGTGTTTTTCATCGGAGATCTTATTTTCATTGATCACTTGGACTTGAGCGGATTTGATTTGTTCAAGAAGGTCTACTTGAAGTATAGCCTTAATGCTCGAACTCTCTTCGGATTTTCATGTTCCTTACGACTTAAGGCATCGACCACAACGTTGGCTTTACCTTCGTGATAGACGATCTCGTAGTCATAGTCGTTTAGAGTTTCCATCCATCGTCGTTGTCGCATGTTAAGCTCGTTTTTGATCGAAGATGTGCTTTAAGCTTTTATGATCGGTATACACGATAAATCTTACTCCATAGAGATAGTGCCTCCATATCTTAAGTGCAAAGATTATGGCGCCTAACTCTAGACGGTGAGTCGTATAGTTCTTTTCGTGCACCTTGAGTTGACAAGAGGCTTAAGCGATCACTTTCTTACGTTGCATCAGTACGCATCCTAAGCTGGAATGAGACGCGTCACTAAAGACAACAAAGTCTTCGGTACCTTCTGGCAAGGCCAGTTTAGGTGCTTGGGTAAGCTTAATGCCTCTTGTTGTTTAGTTCCCCATTCATACTTGATGTTTTTATGAGTCAAAGATATTAGGGGAACTGCTATGCGAGAAAAATTTTCAACGAACCTTCGATAATAGCCGACCAAACCAAAGAAACTCTGGATCTCGGTTGGCGACTTTGGAATTTCCCACTTTGAAATAGCTTCAATTTTAGGAGGATCACCTTGAATACAATTCACATATATGAGATACCTAAGAAATTGCACTTCGTGCAACCAGAACTCACATTTTGAGAGCTTGGCGTACAATTTCTCGGTTCTAAGTATTTCAAGTAAGGTTCGAAGGTGATTTTCATGATCATCCTTAGACTTAGAATAAATAAGTATGTCGTCGATGAATACGATTACAATTTATCTAAGTAAGGCTTTCATATTCGATTCATCATATCCATGAACGCGGCTGGCGCATTAGTAAGTCCAAATGGCATAACGGTGAACACATAATGGACATACCTTGTTCGGAACACAGTTTTAAGAATATCCCCGGATTGGACTTTGAGTTGATGGTAACCAGAACGAAGATCGATTTTAGAAAAGAAACTTGCACCTTGGAGTTGGTCAAATAGATCATCGATTCGAGGGAGTGGACAACGATTCTTGATTGTAACTTTGTTGAGAGCTCGGTAGTCGATACACATCCTCATGGATCCAACCTTCTTCTCGACGAATTAAATTGGCGCTCCCCACGGTGATGAAATTGGTCGAATGAAACCCTTCTCAAGCAGTTCGTCGAGTTGTTTATTTAATTCCTTCATTTCAATTGGAGCGAGACGATAAGGAGATTTGGCGATTAGAGTAGTACCGGGAATGAGATCGATCCTAACCTCTACATCACGATCGGGAGGGATTCCAGGAAGTTCGTCGAGAAAAACAACAACAAAATCGGAGACAATAGGCATGTCCTTGATCTCCTTCGGTTTGGCTTCTTCAGTGACGTAGGCCATGAATTCTAAGCATCCTTGATTTAAACATTTGTTTGCCCTAATCATTAAAATTATGCTAACTTGGCCAGCGTCTTTGTCCCCTTCAATTCGAACGGTTTTGCTATTGCAAATGATCTGAGCATGGTTGTTGGATAATCAATCCATACCAAGTACAATGTCAAAACCAGCAAGAGTCATTGGCAATAATTGAATAGGCAGAATATAACCAGCTAAAAGAATTTTTCCGTTTTCAAGGGCTTCGGAGATTTTGACTATTTCGCCGCTAGCAGTCTCAACGCTTAGAGTTTTATTTAGTTTTGTTAAAGGTTCGTTTAATAGACTACAAAAGTTATAATCTATAAAACTTAAATTGGCACCTGAATCAAACAAAACACTAGCATATGTGTCATTGACTAAAAACGTACCGGTGATGGTTTCCGGCATGTCAGTAGCCTGTTTCGTGTCGAGGACGAAGAGTCTTGCATTACCTTTCTTTTTTTGACCACTTCCACCCGCACCACCAGTCGCGGGTTTGTTCCTGGGGAACTCGAAGCTTAGATGCCCCATCTCCTTGCAATTGTAGCATGTCATTTTCTTTTTCTAGCAATCGACCATTGTGTGGCCGGGTCTATGACATGATTCACAGACAGTTGCTGTAGAAGATGATACATGTCGGCATTGTCCTCGGTGGCGCTTTCTGTAGATCTTACAAAATTGTGCATTTGAATTGAATCCAGTTCGGGTATGATTTGCGCCTTTGCCCTTGAAGTGGGTGCTTCCTCCAGCCTTCCCTTGGTTGTTGGTCATCATAACCTTCTTGTCTTCCTCTTTATTGCGGACAAAGCCGCCCATCAAATATCCAGCCAATTCCATTGCGGAATCAGCAGTTTGAGGAAGATGAGACCTCACCATGTCGCGGATTTCCCGCGACAATCCCCATATGTATCATGTTACTTTACTGGACTTAGGGTTAACTAGCTGGGGAACAAGGCGACAGACTCATGGAATTTCGTATTGTACTCACGGAGATCTGTCCCTACGACTTTATGGTTTAGAAATTTGGTTTGGATCTGGTCAGTTTCATGCATAGGACAAAATTTTGCCATCAACATTGCTTTGAATTCTTCCCATGAAAGGTTGTACAGTACTTGACGTCCTTTGCTTAATATCAGCGTGTTCCACCATTCCAAAGCCTCACCTTTGAACATCTGGGCGGAGTATTGTATCTTCTCTTGATTAGAACACTTGCTTATGATAACAATTGATTCCATATCCTCGAGCCATCTAATAGTCATAATAGCCCCCTTGTCTCCATGAAATTCTTTCGGCCCAAAATACTTAAAGTCTTTAAACGAGCAGCCTCCAAAATTCAATTTCTTAAACTCTTGACGAATTCCACCATCGGCATTTTACTCGTGAAAACTCTCCTCAACATGGGATGGTTTCGGACGGGATTTAACATATTTACGGGAGAGTTACAGATTAAGAACGTTTAGAGTGCTTAGATTAAGATTTAGCTTCGGATTCGTTCCTAACTGCTTCTTTAACATTCGTTGAATTTGATTCACGTATTTATCGGGAATTTGTTTGTCTTGTTCTTTCTCAGGTTCTTTCCCCTTTTCTTTTCGATTGATAGTTTCTTTTCGAGCTTTTTCAATATTATTGCTTTGTTGTGACATTTCTCTTTATCTATTCAACTTTTCTTTTTATCTGAAATTTAACAAATTTCTTTTCTTTAAATACAAGTTTTATTCATTTATTATAACATTTATATATATTAAAAGTTTGATATATATAATTTTACAACACACACTTATATATATATATCATTATCTGATATATATATATACCTATCCTTAATACTTAGGATGTTTCAACGCCCTTTATTACATCACACGTTTACAACATGCAACAAACAAACACATATTTTACAACAACATCACATTAATATTCCTATTCGGTTCTTCTCCTGGGTCTCCAGTCTCTAGATACTTCTTTACCACTTTGGTCAAATTTTTACATTTCCGAAGAAGCTTGTCTCCTATCTTCTTCTTCTTCTTTTTCTCATCCTCCGATATCTTCTTCCTAAGGTCATCAGTCTCATGTAAGGCTCGGTCCAGGTGTTCTTCTTATGATTGAGGGATCTCATTGGGGTATCCGCATCTTGGAGGTGGGTCACGATAACCCATCATCACTATGTCATAATGGTTCTTCGGATCTGGATATGGAGATGCAGTCACATCAGAGGAGTAATTGACAAAGGCTTCAGCCGCTTCATTTTGTTCTCGAATTTCATTGGCTTGCTCTTTTTCCGTCGGGATCGTGCCTTGGTAAGGTGGAAAACTTGATGATGCTTTATTCTTGAGTTCCTCGAGATACTACACATAAGGATCAATAGATCCAAAGCTTGGATTCTGGGGAAAGAAGGGTTCCTCCACTGGTGTTGTCACTTCATTAGGGTTCTCAGGGTATTCCTCTTCCGGGTCATCTTCGGATTCTTCCTCCGGATCCACTTCTTCTTCATGGTCTTCTTCCTCCTTTACT
Source organism: Bidens hawaiensis (assembly GCF_021521415.1). Taxonomy (NCBI): domain Eukaryota; kingdom Viridiplantae; phylum Streptophyta; class Magnoliopsida; order Asterales; family Asteraceae; genus Bidens; species Bidens hawaiensis. The sequence continues at coordinate 32,673 of NW_027495099.1, read as the reverse complement.
ATCTAGGGCATATGAAAACTTTCATACGGCATCATGACTCTCATCTTGGGCTTGCAGGATGGTCCTTCATTGTTGAGATGTGAATCAACGGAGTCAACAGCAGAGGTTCTAGTATGCCATATTATTTGGTCCGAATGACATTGCATCCAATCTGATGATTCAGACAGAGGTTCCTCTTTGATCGGTCGGTTGGAGAGAAAGCGTATAATGGGTGAGGGTTTGTTGGTATGTATGTTGAATCACTAGATGAGTAGTATGGCGGAATCTCTGATGATTGATCTGTTGGTATCTCAGAAGGATGATATGCTGGGGCTTTGGATGGGTGATACATGGGTATGCTTGGGGTGGTAGCTTGAGTGCCTTAGAGGATCATTTCTTGGCATGGGTGGACTATCGGGTAAATTGAGTGGACAATTCTCGGTTCCATGGAAATATATTGGCATGGGTCGCTCAATATATTGGTCTCGGTTAAAGAAAGCCTCATAATAGTCTTCACTTGTGTTATCATTGGGTAGTGGTTCAGATATTCCAGCCTCCTTTGCTTTTCGCACATAGCTATCCATCATCTTCTTGAAAGACATCTAATACATTGGGTGGTTTAGAGTGAGGAGGGAAAGAAAAGGTTTACCAGCCTATCTTATCCCTATTTCAAATAAAACAAGTAATGAAAATATTTTTCCTATACTTGGATCGAAGCTTAGGTGTTATCTTGTAATACCTAATTCGCTAAGATCGATGGCTCTGATACCAACACTTGTCACACCCTTAACCACGACCTAGGTGTATGCCACATATGTTGGTACCACATTTGTAAATAAATCAGAGTTACGTGTTATTAGCGGAAGTCTTAGAAACTTGTGGATTTAAAAATATAATATTCACATTACAAAAGACGGGGTTTAAAAGTTCTCGTTGAATGTTTAAGATTTCTTGTTTTTAGTTTACAAAACCACCATTAACATTATATTAAGTTTAACAAAAAGATCCGAGCCATCGGATATCTTGACCACTTTACCATTCCAAGCTCTAACCTTGATCACCTACAAAAGTGAGAAAATACGTCAGCAACGAATGCTGGTGAATATGCTGACGCTAAAAATATTCTCTTTTACTTAATCACCCCTCGAGACTACGTAGGTCTCGGCCCATCGTGGCTTAATAATAATCAAGTTAAAATAACACAATTCATAAACTCAAGTCTCTACACTCGAAACCCCTGCAGACACCGCAACGTCCGACTAGTTGAGTACCTATACGTATACACAAGGTCATACTCCCTGCAGGCAGCATAATTGTGACCAGGTGTTATGTGACCATCACATATGTAAGGATCCAGACAAACGTACACGATAGCCTGAGGCCAGTGTTTATACCCTTGTTTATAATTGTTTTAGAGACACTTAGTCTCATGTAAACTTTTTCATTTAACATGTTGACTCGTTTTAAAACAAGTTTGTAAAGTTGGGGCATATTCACCTTTTCAATTTGGATCGGCTACAAACACCGTCCGAGGGTCTTTCCCGTTGCTATCTCGCACCTATAGTACGAGTATAACCTTTTGTTAGTCGGATATACAATCCGGCTTAAGAGCTTTAGTCTTTTATAATCTTTACCTTGATTATTTTCTTTTCGTGAACCTTTAGTTCAAATCTCTTTTCTTTACTTAAAAACCTTTAGTTAAAAAGTAATATTATAAACCTTTAGTTTATTTTCATAAAACCCTATGTTTCTTCTTCTTTACAAAACGTATTCTTTTCTTTTCTTTATTATTTAAGAATAGTTATTTATTACATAAATAATATATATAACAAAGAATATATATATATATATATATATATATATATATAGGGGGTGGTTAATGTACACTAATATACTATCACACATTACGTACGAGAGGATCTAGAGCGTACAATAGAACGCGGTGGCAAAGTTGTAATTAAAAAGAAATTGACAATATACCGGTTATCAAAAGGGCAATTCCGTCCAGATAATATTTCAATTTAACCTCCCACTCTGCGAATCAGTTCTCCAGTTTCCCCCAAATTAGTTTTCAAACACCCCTAATTTGTTCCTCAATACGTTTTTGAAGTAAACGGAGTACCTCGAAACACCATGGAGTTGAATGCGAGCTCGGCCGGAAATCCTAATTCAACGAAGCTTGTTGTTAAGGATAAAGAACGAAGGCCGAAAGCGATCAACGACAGACATCAAAAAGTACAAAAATCTGGTAATACATTTCTAATTTGTTACCCTAGAACATATATTGAATTTGGTGTGAATTTGTTTGTTGTTTTGATTTGTAACAACAAACAAATTAGCATAAGCTATTACTAAGATTTTTTTTATTTTGAAACAGAACGTGTTTAATATTCAATTTTGTTTAGTAAAAAGTGGGTGGGTAAATGTGAATTATCAACAGAACGTGTTAGAACGTTTAAAAATGCATAGGTGTTTAAAGCTTGGAATAATAGAGGTTGAAATCATGAGAACGTATTAAGCTGTTACTAATTAGGTGTGAATTTGTTTGTTGTTTTGATTTGTAACAACAAACAAATTAGCATAAGCTGTTACTAAGAATTTTTTGATTTGAAACAATGATCATATTTTTTTGTAATGAAGATGTTGAAAAGAAAAAAAGAAATGCAGAACCAAGTGAGGAAAATGAGCATGAACGTGCAAATAAGAAAGTTAAAACAAAACAAGCCGAAGAAAGAAATTCCGACTTCGACTTTGAAACACCAATCAAATCATTGAAATTCAAAAACAAAAAGGTGGAACAAAAGCAACATGATAAAAAGAAAAAAAAGGAAAATCAGAAGCCGAGTTTCACAATTCTGATTCAGACTTTGAAACACCAAAGAAAAAATCCAAAAGGCCAAACCCTCAAACAACACGTTGTAGAAAACCTTTTCAAGAATATATAGATACAAAGCTTTGGATGAAGTGTGCACCAAGTAATATTTTTGAAGCAATTAAAGTGATGAATGAAAAAGAAAAAAAATGGATTGAAGAAATAGGATTTGGGTCATTGTTAACAATGAAGATTACCTCAATACCTGGTCGATTGACATATTGGTTGGTTATGAACTATGATCCTGATCTGAATGAATTAAATATGGGAAACCATATTGTTAAGATAACACCACAATTAGTTCATGAGGATTTTGGGATACCAATTGGTGAAGAAACATTGGTAGAAAAAAACAGACCAAAATTGGGCTCAAGCATTTGTGCAGACATGTTTATAAATCAATTTGACCATTCAAGGATAAGTATTAAAAATGTCTTGGATAGAATGAAAAAACATAATGGAAAAAGATATGAGTTTAAACTGAATTTCCTAGTGTTGTTCAACACATGCATTGGGTTGATAACAAAATCTACAACAGTCAATTTAATGTTTTTCGCATCGATTGATGACTTTTCAAAAATCTCAAATATGAATTGGTGTCGCTACATGATTCATAATTTGAAGAGATCAAAAAATGAATGGAAAGGTATAAAAGAAAATAGAAAACAAGAACAATTCAATGGTCCGACAACATTGCTTGCAGTGATTTACACACACGTGTATCAGAAACGTCATGGAGCATTTGAGAAGCCAATCAAAACACCATCAATTAGCTACATTACCACAGCAACTCTTGTGAGCATGGATAGCTACGTGTATAATAATGGTCCATTAACTGATACCGAGGAGGACAACAAAGACTCAAGTAAGTAACTATAGCTTTCTAATTTTAAAAATATGACTACTAATGCTATAATAATTTAATCTTTGAAAATACCTAAACAGAGAATCATGGTCCTTCAAATATTGAACCAACTGAAAAGGGTAAGGTTCTGATGATCACTGCATCTTGCAATGAAAAAGTGAGTGAACATAAAACAAGCCATGTTCAATTAGTGCAAAAAAATGTGACTGAAGTGGATAATGCTATGATGAAAACTACTGCTGCAAACGAGAATGAAATAGTTGAAATTGGTCATGGTAAGTAACTATAAACTTTATAATGTTAAAAATATTACTATTGATGCTATATTAATTTTATCATTGAAAAAACCAAAAAAAGTGAACGGTAGTCCTTCAAATATTGAACCAACTGAAAAAGGTAAGGTTCTGATGATCACTGGAGCTTGCAATGAAAAAGAAATTAAAAATGATCAAGTAAGTGAACATGCGACAAGCAGTGTTCATAAAGGTGGGAAAAATGTGACTGAAGAGGATAATGGTATGTTGAACACTAGTGATGGCGAGGATAATGAAAAAGAAGAAAATGAAACTGCCAAAGAAAAAAAACAAAATGAAAAAAATTATGAAGATTATTTACAGATGCCTATAGGAACAGCAACTCAATAAATAATAGACTACTACAATACCCAACCAGAGTTGTCTGGATTGTCTGCATATATGCCAAAAGAACGTTTCACCAAAGAGGAAGAGGTAACAGTTCTAAACATACAAAACATTTTTTTGTAAAAATATTAACAAAAATATTTATTGCATAATTGGAATAAAGAAATGGACAACAAGTTAGAGGAATTTGATAAAATTGTCTCTGAAATTAATGAGTTGGTAAAGAGTGGTAAAGAAAAACATGGAACAAACATATTGTTATTTGATAGGTGTTGTGCTTGGGAAACTAAATTCTATAAAAAAAGGTTGTTCAAAAGAAACACCATTTGGATCTCAATCTGAAGGAGCAAGTCTAAATGAATCAGGTAAACACCATTTTTTTAATTTATTTGTATAATACAATACCTAACCAACACCCATTTATAAAATTATAGTTGCAGCAGTTGATCTTTCAATAAATCAAAACAAAGCTGGTTTGGAGTCATGGTATGCTAACAAGTAAGACAATGAAGGTAAAACTAGAACGTTCTAATACATTCTAATACGTTTTAATATGTTTTAGACCTTTACATTTTAATTGTTTTTATTTATTATGTAATTATATCAAAAAGATGTGAGCCAAGACAATGCGGTAGAAAATGATGTTCAGAATCAAGTTGAAGTAAACAAGGGGCAATGGGTAAGTCAAGGTAAAAAATACCATCTTCTATATACGTCCGTATGCGTTCTGCTTGTTTGTACTTTCTTATATGTATAATTTCTTATACGTTATGCTTAAAATTTTTATATTTATTATGTGTGTAAATGACAAAGATGATGTGAGCACCAAAAATATGAGCCTTGACCGTGAGAAAGATGTTCAGAATCAAGGCAATGTAACAAATGAAAAAGATGAGGAATTAAATGATGTTGAGAATCAATTTGAAGTAACCAATGGGCAAAGGGTAATTCAAGGTAAAAAAAACCATCTTCTTTATGCGTTCTTATACTTTTTTATACATATACTTTCTTATACGTTTTGCTCCTTATATGTTTTGACAAAGATGATGTGAGCAACAAAAATATGAGCCTTGACCATGAGAAAGATGCTCAGAATCAGGGCAATGTAACAAATGAAAAAGAAAAATATGATGGTAAGAAATTTGCTTTATATGTTCTTATACGTTCTACATCTCTACAATTTAATTTTTTTTATTTATTAGGTATTGTAAATGACAAAATGAAATAGAAAATGATGTTGAGAATCAAGTTGAAGTAACCAAGGGGCAAGAGGTGATTCAAGGTAAAAAATACCATCTTCTATATACGTTCTAATGATATACATGTAAAATTTTTAGATTTATTAAATGTGTATAATGAAAAAGAAAAAAATGACGGTAAAAAATACCATCTTTTATATACGTTCTTATACGTTCTAAATCTCTACAGTTTAATATTTTTTATTTATTAGGTATTTTAAATGACACAGATGTTCAGAATGTTATCCAAGACGTACAATGAGAATCCAAGAACCTTAGCCAATGAGGTAGGATAAGATGTTCAGAATCAAGTTGAAGTAACCAAGGAGCAAGGGGTAATTCAAGGTAAAAAATACTATCACATTTATACGTTCTTATACGTTTTATCCCTCTGCATTTAAATTTTTTTTATTTAATATGTATGTAAATGACACAGATAATGTGAGCAAAGAAGATGTTAGTCAAGTCCATGAGAATCCAAAAAACTTAACAAAAGAAGTAGAAAAGGACGTTGAGATTGTTGATGCCATGAGAAAAAAGGAATTGGAAGAGAATTTCAAGAAAATTTCAAAAAAGGTGGTAAAACGTTCTGATATGTTCAAAGATCACAACCTAAAATTTTAATTGATTTTTTATCAAAGAAAATTGCTAAATACTTTCCAATACGTTCTAATTAAAAAAAATTCAATTGCAAAAAAAATCCATTGACTGATGTAGCTGACAAAGGATGTGAGGATGACAATGGTATAAGACAAACAACTGATATAATTCAAGGTAATTTTTTTAAAGAAACTATTGATTATAGTACATTTAAGGTAAAAAAAACTTATAAAAAAATTTGCAGTGACAGAAATTGAAGAAATGAATGAAGAAAAAGAGATATAGTCAAGGTAAATTCAAAATTTTGATAAAACTGTATTTAAGGAATGAGAAAAATAGGTAATGATACACTTGATTTTGAGAAATACAGGTACATCAACACAAGAAAATGCTGATAGACAAACGGAAGAACCCATTTGAGGTAATTAATAAAAAAACCTGTTCTTTTAAAATATTATTTAAAAAATATACTAACAAAAAATGGTATGTAGTTACAGAAGTGGAAGAATTGAATGCAGAAATTGGTGATAAAGAAAGTGTCAACAACTCTACTCAAGGTATTAAAAAGTTTTATATATACAATCACAAAAACACACACAACAAAAAAAGTATAGTATAACTTAGTCGTATTATAGGGCTGGTTGATGTTAATATTGATGAAAATTATGAATACGACAGTGAAGATTTGGATACAGTGATAATGAAAACTCCGTTTTTCAATCAATTAACAAAATTTTGAACTCCTGAATCTAAATCAAAGAAATTACCCCTTGTTGCTACATATCCTACACCAGCTGCAAGTTATCATAAAATAGATAAACTACAGCGAGAAGAAAGAGAAAAAAGACTAGCACCGGCCTTGAAATCACCTTATTTGAACCGGGAAATTGGAATGACTGAAAAAATAACAATAGATGAGCGGATTGTTTCAAGATTTGTTATTGGTGATCTTTCTGATAAACATAAATTTGAAGTGATTTACAGGTCAGAATACGTCACTACTTTCAAATTTGTGTTTAAATGCTTTTGTCCAGATATATACATCTTGTCTGGTGCTATGGACATTTACACATTGTTGTTGAACCATGATAAGAAGAAGAGAGATGAAAAATTATCCCCGTTAAGATTTATTGCTACATCAACGCTTATAGTAAGTATTGCACCTTTATTTATACGTTAACAAAAATGTATACACATATTAATTTTATCAAATTTTATTTTTTATTCATGAAGCCAACTGAATACTATTTGAAGGGAGCTAACGTCAGCGAATATAAAATACTGGAAGTTTTCACAGACAACCTTGACAAGATAATGGCTTTGCATAAATTCAAGTCACTCGAACCAGTTACACTGTTTGTTGTGCCAGTACTATATGAATACCATTTCTATGTGGTTGTTTTCAATTTGAAAACAGAAACAATTGAGCTGATTGATAACAAGGCTAACGACGATATATCAAAAACTGCTCGCTTTAAATCAGCTCAAGAAAAAGCAGATGCTACAAAAAAAGCTTTGGAAGAAAGATATAAGGGTGTCCCAGAAAAACTGGTAAAACATTTAAACAGTCTGTAAAAACTGATTTAAATAATATATATAAAATAATTAATAGGTTGATTGCCCGCAGAGGGATATTTTTTGCATGTACTTATCGAGAAAGAAGCACCCAATTGCGCTGAGGTTGGATATATGAGATATCAAGAGGCTGCAGATGGATTGGAGAACAAAAAACAACGAACTCGATTGTGGTGTCTTCGCTATAAGACACATGGAAACTTACAAAGGGAAGTATCCGTGGACATGCGGATTTTATAAAGAGTGTCCAAGACAAAAACGACAACTAAACGATTTGAGGATAAAATACTTGTCAAGGTGTTACTATCCGATATCAACAAAGCCAAATCAGATTTAATTAGACTGGCAAAGAAATATGATGCATTACCTGAGAAAAAACTGTTCAGTAACAAAGATTTAACTGCTAAAATTGATGAGAGGCAAGATAATTAGAAACTAACCTTTATTATGTTTGTATGGAAATGAACTTTATTTTGCAAATACGTTCTAGATAGATTTTGTTTGTACGTTCAAGTTAACAGACCTTGTATGAAAATATGATGGAGTTTAATTAGATTTTGCTTATACGTTCTAGTTAACATATCTTATTTTTGCTTAATTGTTTATAAGATAACAAAGAGTTATTCTATATTGCTAATACGTTCAAGTTAGATTTTGTTTTTACATTCAAGGTAACAGATCTTGTATGAAAATATGATGGAGTTTAATTAGATTTTGCTTATACGTTCTAGTTAACATATCTTATTTTTGCTTAATTGTTTATAAGATAGCATAGATTTATTCTATTTTTCTAATACGTTCTAGATAGATTTTGTTTGTACGTTCAACTTAACAGACCTGATAACAAAGAGTTATTCTATATTGCTAATACGTTAAAGTTAGATTTTGTTTGTACGTTCAAGGTAACAGACCTTATACATTCTAGTTAACATATCTTATTTTTGCTTAATTGTTTATAAGATAACATAGATTTATTCTATTTTGCTAATACATTCTAGTGTCCAAACTTAAGCAAACACTTTGATTTGTTGATTTTATTAAACTTTTCAACTTCAACTTCTCATCCATGAAAAACTGAACACAAACCCTAAAAATTGTTTCACTGGATGGCATATGAAAACCAGGAGGTTAAGATGCCCGAACAAATAAAACATACCTCTAATTGCTAACCTTACCCGAATAACTAAGTCTAGCACATACCTTACCCGAATAACTTAGCCTATCGCAAACCTTACCTAGCCTATCGCAAACCTTACCCGAAAATTGTTCACAATACTCAGTCAAGTATACTTTGATGCAAAGTATGCTCGAAAACCTTTAAGAAATACAAAGTGTGCTAGGAGTGGATTCCTAACACAAAGTTTACTCGGAAAGTCAATTTGAAATTACCAAGTATATTAAGGGAACATATGAAAATTCAAAGTGTGCTCGAAATATAAGTGTGCCCGGGAAACAAGGTTTACCTGAAAACACTTATAATTTCAAATAATCATAATCACAAAAACACATAGCTTGCTAGAAATGAATTTAAACTGTAAAACAAACACCTAAGTGTAACATCCTGAAATTTCCAAAATAATATTAATTATATTATTTAATAATAGAGGGAAAGTTTACTCGGGTTATCGGGAAATAAATAAATAGAGTAGGAGTTGGTATGGGTCGGGCTAGTGTTGGGTAATGGATATGGGTTATGGACTTGGGCTATGAAGGAAAGAGGGAAGAACCATGGGCCTAAGCCCATGATCCATAATTATATAAACCTTAAACCACCAATTATCTTTCATTTCTCATACTCCATAGACCACCCAAAACACACACTTAGTTCTCTCTCATTCCATTCTTTCTCTCTCTAGCCGAAACCAAGAAGAAGAAGAAGAAGAAGGATCGATTTCCGACCCGAGGTAATGATAGTATGTTATTGTAGAGATACAAACCCGTTAGATTTAGTCACGAAACGACGAGCCGACACCGTTAAACCGTTTATGTCATGAGATCCGGATGGAATCGGGTATAAACCGAACCTAAGATGAGCTTAAGGGTCACCCTAGCTCAGATCTGGATCGAACGGGACGAAAAACGGTGAAAATGGTGGTGAAACAAGCGAGATCTCGCTTTTTCGGTGAGATCCCGTTATTCCGGCAATGGCGGCGCCAGAAAGGCGGCGCCGAAGATTCTGGTACGAGGTTCAGATATTGTCAGGGAATGTTCTGACCTTACCCTAGTTCGCTAACGGGAAGTTAACGAACTAGAGGTGTTTCGCTAAGAGGTTCGCTAAAGAAAAGCTAACGAATTAGACTTACTTCGTGTTCAATTCGTTAAGGGAAGAAGATAACGAATTACCTTTAATTCGTTATAGCCATTCGTTTAAGAAGATAACGAACTAGAAGGGTTCAATTCGTTAAAGAAGGGCCATTCGTCAAGGGTCCCATTCGTTATAGGGTTCAGTTCGCTATAAAGGTCAATTCGTATTAAAGTAACGAATTATCCAGAGATAGAAGTAACGAATGAGATCCAAATCGTTAAGGGACTGTAACGAACTAGATGGTTAACCTAATGACAGAAATGGTCCCTGGACTTGGAAAGAATGAGATAATTACGTATTAACCCTTGGACTTTGATAAATTATGAAAGATGCCTTTAAAAGGTTAACAAGTAAAGATTAACTAACCGGGTAATGATTTAATGAAGTAAAACCGGCTTAGACACGTAAGACTAATTAAGTAGCAATGAGAATGGCTAGAGTAGTATTTGATATTCAATTATTAAACAGTTAGACACGCACAGCTCGAGAAGGAATAACCAGTAGCAGAAGAAGTAACCAAGTTCAGGTGAGTTTCTAGCCCCATTTCCTTGTTATGTTTTCGGGGCTGTGTGCATACTCGATGTGAAGTGTGAATACAGTTACCTTAAGTGGTAAGTGTATGCTATAGATGTTATACGAGGTAGCCATTATATAATGTTTGTCGGTACGTGAACGATCTTCGGATATTGCACGTATCGCCAAGGATAGTGATTGCCAAGTGGTTATTAGTGTGTATGAATGCTATGATGTGACTTTCTTATTATGTAAATGATATGAAGCGTGTTGTAGACAAGTAGAGGTAGAGCGTGTTAGAAGTGGCAAGAGTCTAGTAAGAGTGTTAGTGGTATGACGATAGTACGTGGTAGGGTAAGCCTATACGTGACTACTTTATTAAAGTGGCAAAGTGGCATAACGTTATACGTTATTAAAGTGGCAAAGTGGCAAAGTGGTAGGTATAAATAAGAGGTTAAGTGGTAAGGTGAGCAGGATAGATAGTGAACTACGTGTCTTCGGATACGTATATGATGCATGTAGTGGTTGTAAGATAAGTTGCTTGATTAACTAGAACGCACTCAGCGTAGCTGAATTTTAGTATGCACGCAGGTGATCAGACCAAAGAACTAGCATGAGGATGGCACATGCCATGGATTGAACGGCTTGCATCTGAAGATGGAAGAAAGGATGTTTTATATTTAATGTTTTGTAATGAATTATTTAAGTTGACGTTTCCGCGAAAGTTTTAATTAACTCTGATTGTAAAAACTGTGTTTATGAGAAAATACGACGCAAAAGTAGGGCTACCAGGTACGGGGCCTTACACTAAGTGTGCTAGAAAGATCAAAATCACTAAAGCTTGCTAGTATATCACACTAAATCACAAAGCTTGCTAAAATCATACTAAATCACAAAGCCTGCTAGGGAACAGTGCAATCAATCATATCAACTAGTTTGCTAGAAATAGATGTACTTTCAAACAAATCACTCAAGTATGCTCAAAAGTCTTAACTATATAAAATCTTGCTAGAAAGCATCATATTCAAACATACACATATATCAAGCTTTCTAGGAAAGTAGTAGAGTAGTGAACTCTACCCGAAAAGTGTAAGTACTTCAAAGCATGCCCGGAATTAATAAACTTAGATAAAAACATCTAAGTGTGCTCGGAAAGGTTGTAAATCCCTTAATATACTTGGAAATATGATGGAGTTTAATTAGATTTTTCTTATACGTTCTAGTTAACATATCTTATATTTTCTTAATTGTTTATAAGATTACAAAGAGTTATTCTATATTGCTAATACGTTCAAGTTAAATTTTGTTTGTACGTTCAAGGTAACAGACCTTGTATGAAAATATGATGGAGATTAATTAGATTTTGCTTATACGTTCTAGTTAACATATCTTATATATGCTTAATTGTTTATAAGATAACAAAGATTTATTCTATTTTGCTAATACGTTCTAGATAGATTTTGTTTGTACGTTCAAGTTAGATTTTGTTTGTACGTTCAAGGTAACAGACCTTATACGTTCTAGTTAACATATCTTATTTTTGCTTAATTGTTTATAAGATAACATAGATTTATTCTATTTTGCTAATACGTTCTAGATAGATTTTGTTTGTACGTTCAAGTTAACAGACCTTCTATGGAAATATGATGGAGTTTAATTAGATTTTACTTATACGTTCTAGTTAACATATTATTTTTGCTTAATTGTTTATAAGATAACATAGAGTTATTCTATTTTACTTTTACATTCTAGTTAACATAAAAATACCAAATAACATAAAACACATAGAATGTTATCAAAACCACATAAAAGATAAAAAAAAATACAATAAAACAGGCAACAATTATTAGGTAACCATAACACACTTCCTAAAATCCATTGATTACATGACAGATTTAAGAAACTCTGTCTTCAATTCAATAGAGCAGTTCAGAAGTTTAATCGCCTTACACAACTCTTTTAACTCATCTACTTCCTTTTTACCTGTGTCAATCAAAACAAAACACACAAATAATTAATAGTATTACCAGGCATGTTTGTTAGCAACTTTGTTATTTCATCCCTCATATCCATGTTTACACCAGCGGTGATGATAAACTCATGTTGTAAAGCAGCCCGATTCTTTGTATCCTCAAGGATTTGAGCTTGAATCTTGTAACATCCTACTTTCAGTTATTATAATAAAAATAAATTTCGTTATTTCATAGTGGGTCGTTATCGGTTTAGATAAATAGAATACGAGTTGGGCCAGTGCTGGGTAAATGAATATGGGTTATGGACTTGGGTTAAGAAAGAAAGAAGGAAAGACCATGGGCTTAAGCCCATGATCCATAAATATATAAACCCTTAATATCCATTTAATCCTCATTCACACATATTCCATACACCACCCAAAACACACACTTAAGATTCCTCTCTAGTTCTTCCTTATCTCTATCCGAAATCAAGAAGGAAACCGAGCACCGATCCTAGGTAACGATAGTTTAATATTGTATGAGCTTAACCCGTTAGATAAAGTTGCGAAACAACGAGCCGACACTGTTAAACCGTTTAAATCACGAGATCCGGGTGGAATCGGGTATAAACCGAACCTATGATGAGCTTAAGGATCACCCTAGCTCAGATCTGGATCGAACGGCGCGAAAAACGGTGAAAAACGAGTTAAGAATCGTTTTTCTGGTGAGTTCGCGTTTTTCCGGCGGCTTTCCGGCAATGACGGCGCCGGAAAGGCGGCGCCGGAAAAGTAATATGAGGTTAAGGGTATGTCAGGGAATGTTCTGACATTCCCTGACTTAACCCTAGTTCGATAACGGGAATTTAGCGAATTAAGGGTGATTCGTTAAGTAGATTCGCTGAGGAAAGATAACGAACTAGCCTTAGTTCGTGTCCTGATTCGTTAAGGAAAAGATAACGAATTAACCTCCCATTTCGTTATAGCCATTCGTTAAAGGAGATAACGAATTAGAAGGTCCAATTCATTACTTGAACTGATTCGCTATGTGGATTGGTTCGTACAAGGACGGATTCGTCAGAGGTCCAGTTCGTTGAGGGTTCAGTTCGTTACAAATGACCAGTTCGCTAAGATAAGTCAATTCGTTAAAGACTGAATAACGAACTAGAAAGTTTAATAAAATGACAGAACAGTCCCTGGACTTAGAAAATGAATGAATTAATTACAATTCATCCATTGAACTTTTAGGTAACATATTATTCAATGATTCAAAATGCTAATGGAAAATGTGTTAAGACAGTTAATGGAAATAACGCAGCCAGGGGCTCTGCCCTTTGGACCCTGCTAGGGGCTGCCGCCCCTAGACCCCGCTGCCAGGGGCACTGCCCCCGAACCCCCGTTCGTTGTGGGTTATATAAAGATAGATATACAACATGAGTAGTAGTAGTTAATTGATACATGTAAATATTATACAGTTAGCCGTGCACAGCTCAAGAAGAGAATAACGATTAACGGAGAGCGTAACAGGATTTAGGTGAGTTTCTAGCCCCACTTCCTTGTTATGTTTTCGGGGCTGTGTGCATACTCGATGTGATAGTTAATACACTTATCTTAAGTGATAAGTGTATGCCTTGTATGATTTATGTATGATGATTGCTTGACGGTGCGTGAACGATCTTCGGATATTGCATGAACCGAGGTGGTAGTTAAGATATGATTGATAAGTATGATGAGAGATATGATGTATGTATGAATATATGATGTATGCATAATGTATGTATGTTATGATGATGGTACGTGGACGCTCTTCGGAGATTGCACGTATTGTCAAGGAAAGTATGTATGAACAGGTATGGTACAGTTACACGAAACAAAGGGATCAGACCCTAATAATATCTGTGATGTTAGGGACCAGACCCTAATAATATCTGTGATGTTAGCGACCAGACCCTTATAATATCTGTGATGTTAGGGACCAGACCCTTATAATATCTGTGAGGTTATAGGGCGAAAGGCTCTTTAAAACGTATGATTATGTATGTAAAGGAAGTATGAAGGTAAGAATGAAAAGTATATGCACTTACGTGTGTATGTAAGAAAGTTAAGAGGTTAAGTATGAAATGTAAGAAGGTATTGTATGATTATGTGATTAACTAGAACTCACTCAGCGTAGCTGACTTTTAGTATGCACGCAGGTGAGTAGGATGAGGCAGCTCGCGTGAGGAGACACGTGGCACTGAATAAGTGGCTGGCATCGGAAGACGCAAGACGTTTAAGTTTAATGTTTTGTTTATTTTGAAAGACAAGATGTTGTTTTAAGACAAGAGGTGTTTTGTTATGAAATGTTTTATGAAAGCTTTTATATTCCGCGAATGTTTTAATTAACTCTGATATTTAGAACTGCGTTTATGAGTAAATCCAACACGAAAGTAGGGCTACCGGTAACGGGGCCTTACAAATCTGTTTCAACAACAAATCCTTAGTTGATGAAGAAGACAATGAAGATGAGGAATCCATATCTTGTTGTACTGAGTTTTGTGTGGTGAGATGAAAGGTGTGGTTGTAATTAAATAGATAAAATAAAGATACATAAAGACAAAAAATAACTACAGTAAAAATAAATTATTGAGAAAAAGTGAATCCTTTGTAATTTAATAATTTAAATATCTGACGCCTATGAAACTATGAAGACAATTACACGATCCAATACATTATCAAACTACATGACCACTGCATGTAATTAAATATCTGACAAAAACGTTCTCATACGTTCTATACCAAAACATTAAACAATTGGGCACAAAAATAACACTATTGAAGTGACAACTGCATGTAATTAAAAAAAATATCATCAGATTTTAGTTTAATTATAAAATATGTTAAATCTCCAACCAATTACAACACAAAGAAAAAAGAAATTACAAATTTCATTAATACGTTCAACTACTCACTTTGAAAAAATTGGCAATGCAATCATGCCTAATAAAATGTTAAGATGCCTAGATATAATTAAACTCAGTTCAAAAAATTAAGTAAAAATTGTAATAACTTCATTCACCAACCAAAAAATCAAAAAGAGTCTATAAAAAGAGAGCAAACGCATCCCACAAACACACAACAAAAAATTGAAAAAAAAATAGATTCTGGAAATGTTACTGTTAAAAGCATTTTCTGAGCAAGAATCAACATGGACCTTGAAAAAGACTGCAATCAGCTACGAGTAGTCGAAGATACAAAGAGGTGTGTGACAGATGAAGCAACAAAAATCGATGCTCTTCACCAAGAAGTTATGAAGCAACCAGATAGCACATTCAAGACACAGGCAATAACCTACCTGGAAAAGCAAGCTTCGTACTATGGTCAACTTCAAGATGTGCTAGAGAGAACAGCTCACAAGGTAACGGTGAATAAAAGAGTAAAGCGTGAAGGGGCCGAAGAGATCCTCGACAACAATTAGGGTTTCCTGGTGACTTCTGGTGTAGTGGTGTGGTGTGGTGATGGTGTGGTGTGGTGGTGTGGTGTTATGTGGTATGGTGGTGTGGTAGAATAAAATAAGTTTGTGAATAGGTTCGATATGATCCTCTTTTGTAACCTCTTTTTTCAACCGGATTTAATATAAAATCTATTTAGTATCAGTTTATTTACACGTTCTTATACGTTCCATTATACAAACTTGCACGTTCCATGAAATATAAAACATAAAAAGTATAAAACAGAAAAAATATAAAACAAACCATAACGCTAAAATATATTCTTCTTGAAGTTGAGGACAAGTTTGACTGTTATGACCCTGTTTATGACAAACTTTGCATTCCCTAAATTTCTTCCCAGACCGACTTATAGCAATCTCTTTCGGAGATTTGATCCGTTTATGTAACATGCAACCCTTATTTTTAATACCATTAGGCACACGGGCAGTCACCTCTGATGGTTGATCATACCCTAGAATAGCAGCAAACGTATCCCTTTTTGATAAATGAGTTCTTTTGTATCTTGTCTCATTGGCTTGTTTGATCATAATATTCATTTGATCCCTGACTTTAGTTAGTTCATCAACATCAGTTGCATAGCTATTTATGAGATACTCACCAGCCAATGTTATTTCCCTTGAGATATCTTTGACTTTTAAATATTTGTCATTACCAAAAGTTGATATTGGAGCAGATCTAGGATTAACACCAGCATCTCTCTTCCAACGATCGACCATGTATTTCTTTGGAAATCTTGTAACTCTAAAGAAATTTAAAATATAAAGGCTTTGACGACACAATAACCCATAATGTTCAAATCTTTTGCATCCGCATGAAATCGTCGAATCAATTCCTTCCTCACCTTCCTTCTTAAACAAAACCTGACACACAAAAATATATTAAAACACTTTAAAACATTTTGTCAAAAATCAAATAAACTTACAAAAAATGTTTTAAGACGTTCTAGAACGTTCAAGCAAAAAATAAATAGAATCTTTAACTAATTCATACTTCCAAACAGCCTGGATCGTATGCATTAAAGTCAAATACTTAAAACTTCACAAAATCTTCTTCTTCAGCTGATTTCAAACATGCAACACCGCTCCTAATATGATACATTTCATCTTGGAAATCATTAAAAATAGCTTTTGTATACATCAGTTCTGCTTCCTTCTCAAAAGGGTTTTCACTAACCGAATCTGGATGCGTATACCTTGTATCATGATAATTTTTCCTACCATTGTGCCTTTGTATCTCCATACAATGATCAAAATGACTAAAGAACTCAACTAGTGATAACTGTGAGTTAGAAACTTGACAAAAAAATGATTTTCACTTTCTGATCTCGATGTAGTTCTCATAAGACCAGACTACGGTTCATCCATATAATAAGCAGGAATCCAAACATATCTCATTTCAAACATGTCACACAACCATTTATTTGTTTCAAGATCATATTCCTTCATTATAAGTTCCCATTGTGTTTCGAATTCGGATTGAGAAATTGCATCCGTCCAAACAATATCACATATTTTACGTTTAAAATCTTCATTGTTACAAAGGGTAGCACCAACCTGATGTAACAAAAAATAATAATTTGGTAATAAATCAACCTCAGTAAAAAAATGTTCTTATACGTTCTTACACGTTAAAAGTATGGACGGTTATAACACGTTCTTATACGTTAAAAAATACACACTGATGCATGCTAGTTTGTTTTACACGTTCTAACACTAATACAAATATGACCTAAATATACTAAAACAGTAATATGTTTATACGTCCTTAAATGTTCAAACACATTTAAAAAATATACAACTATCAAATAGTGATGGATACTAATGTGTTTAGACATTCTAATACGTTCTGAAACATACGCATAGTACTTTGAATACATTTAAAGTTACCTTATCAGCAAGTTTTTTCATAATGTGCCACATACATAACCGATGTCTCGAGTTTGGTAAAACTAAGGAGATTGCTTGCTTCATTGCTGGATCTTGATCAACAACCACCTTTGGGGTAATACCGAAATAATCAAGAAAAACTTTCAAAAGCCATGAATAAGATTCAATAGATTCAGATGATAATAACGCGGCACCAACTATAACATTATGACGGTGATTATCAATGGCAGTAAATGGTACAAAAACCATATTGTACCTGTAAAAAACAAAATTATAGGAAACGAATTAAAAAAAATATATGTAAAAATAATAAAAAAAATTAAAAAACAAATGTATTAAATTGACATACTTGTTGGTCTTAAATGTGGCATCAAATGATATGATATCTCCAAAAGCCAAATAATTTTTCTTTGAAATTTCATCCGCCCAAAATAAACGATCTAATTCACCATTAGAATTAACAGTATACTCAAATGAATAACCATCACAACAGTTTTTCTTCCCACTTAATCTTTGTACAACCATTTCCGCATCATACTCCCCAATATAACAAGTTAGACTCTGTTTGAAATTCTTACAATCGTCTTTTGTAGCCCTAACTTCCTCAAATCCTCCATACTTTGTCCTCGTAATATTAAACGCCTTAACAGGTCCCAAATTCAATGTTGACAACTCATATATAATATCTTGTTGTACATGAGTCAACTTCCTATTTGATCGAACAAAATGCATATCTTTTGCATCCACCAGTTCATGATTATGTCCTTCGACAAAATCGTTTATTTCAAACTCAAACCGTCATCAGATTTTAGAAAAAAAATGAGCTCGACAACCACACCGAATTTTTGGTTTCTTCCTTCTTTTATAATACGGTCTATTGGAACAATCTTTTTCATCCATAGAATCATAACTGTTTGCAGGTTTATGACCTTCTTTCGAACATGTAAAATATTTAGACTTTAATAAACCGTCATTCATATACGAACCTTCTTTACGAACACAAAACCAGCTTTCTTTGCATATTCACAATAGAAATCATATGCATGATAAACAGATTCAAAAATCATTCCTTTTACAGGTTTAGAAGATGCATTAACTTGCGGTATAACAAGATCTGATGAAGTTTCTGAGAAACAAAAAGCAATTAAAGTCAAAAAAATTCGCCTAAAAAAACATCTAATTACAGTTTAGAAAATACATACGAAAATAAACATAATTTAAAATATAATCAAACGTCAAACATAAAGCCCCGAGAGCTTGGTATGGCACGCTCGCCGACCATCTGACTGATAATGGCTTCAAACGAGGGACTGTCGACTGCACTTTATTTCATAAAACTGTTGGTGATGATCTTCTCCTAGTCCAGATTTATGTTGACGATATTATTTTTGGGTCTACAAACGACACATTGTGTAAGGAGTTCGAGAAGTCCATGCAAACAAAGTTCGAGATGAGCTCGATGGGAGAGATGAATTTCTTTTTAGGGTTGCAGGTTCACCAGTCTGCTCACGGAATTTTTATTCACCAGACTAAGTATGTGAATGACGTCTTGAGCCGATTCAAGATTACTGCCGGAAAAATCCCTTCTACTCCTCTTCTAGTAGGGCACAATTTATCACCGGATGAATTGGAGGATTCCGTTGATCCTACCCTCTATCGTGCCATGATTGGTTCTTTAATGTATTTAACGGCTTCTCGCCCTGATATTATGTTTGCTGTTTGTCTTTGTGCTAGGTATCAAGCAAGTCCACGAGTGACTCACCTAGCTGCAGTCAAGAGAATTCTTCAGTATTTGAGGGGAAATCCAGACATCGGGTTGTGGTACCCCAAGGATGAAATTTTCGATCTTACTACTTACTCAGACTCAGATTATGGAGGATACAAAATCAATTTCAAATCTACTACAGCGGGATGTCAATTTTTAGAAAACCGGCTTGTTTCCTGGCAGTGTAAGAAGCAGACAACGGTCTCCACTTCAACCGCCGAAGCTGAGTATGTTGCAGCCTCGAGTTGTTGTTCCCAGGTTTTGTGGATACAACAACATCTTCGCGACTACGGTTTGAAGTTTCTTACTACTCCTATCCTGATTGATAATTCTGCTGCTATTAGTATCACCAAGAATCCCGTACAACATTCTAAAACGAAACATATCGAAATTCGATATCATTTTATGCGGGATTGCTATGAAAAGAAATTAATCGATCTTGAGAAAGTGCACACTGATTTTCAAAAATCCGATCTATTTACCAAAGCTTTTGATAAAACACGTTTTAATTTTTTGCTTGGTTTAAATGGATTGAAGACCCTTGCTGAGATCCTAAAATTAGGATAATTATCTTTAAATTGCTTTATTGTTTTAGCTTAACTTCTTTATGTTTTTAGGTTTTAGGGGAAGAATTTTAGAAAATTCAAAAAGATTGTGCTTTGAGTTTGTATAGATAAAATCCAAAAACATTAGAAAACATAGAAAAATCAAAAATATTTCTTTCTTGTTTTTAATCTGAAAAATCAAAAACATTTGAAAAAAATAGAAAATCTCAAAAATATTGTGATTTGTGTTTGTGCAGAAAAATTTCTGAAAAAGTCAAAAAGAATGTGATTTATGTTTGTATAGAAAAATCCGAAAATTCTAAAAGATTGTGAAGTTTATTTTGTTTATAAGAAAATTGAAAAAGATAAAAATATTGTGTTTTTAAAGTCTGTATAGAGAAAAACCAAAAAGATTTTTGCAGACATTTTTAGATTATTTTCTCGCGAAAAATTATGTCGGTTATTTAAGTTTGTGAAGCATGATTGCATGTCTTGGTCCTGTTATTCACTTGTGAATTGATGGTTAGCCATTTATTTATAAACTTAAGTTAACTGGGGCAATTAAATTTATCTTTTCTTTATTTTATGCTCCTAAAAAAAAAATTTTGAAGCTAAAAGAGAAAATGATAGTACATTGATTATTTTGACCCCAAATCCAGCAAAAAGTAAGCTTAAAAGACTGTGTGCTTAATTGCATTGGTGCATTGGTAGGTCTTAAAACAACCCAGTAGAGTAAAGTATGTGATATAAACATAAAGATACGCCAAATTGAAAGGGGTGTTGGTCTCTAGCAAAAGTCTCGGTGAGGATGGCAGAAATGTAATAACCAGTCATACTCAAGCCTTATATTTGTTGATCACCCAAAAATAAAATAAAGCAAATAACAAGCGTTAAGATTCTGGACACTGTGAGTCTTTATGCGGCTTAACCGTCTGGGTATTCATAGGCATGAATATTTCACTCGCTTTCTAGAGCAAACCCAAAGTCATTAGACTTGATCACCGCTGTACTTCGTACAATTTAAATTACTGACTTGATCAAAATCCGCAGTTAGTCATAAATTTGTTCCTCCCTTGCGCGTGTCTTAATACCATTAAGAAACGGACCCCAGGGGATACAATGTATGTAAGCCAACAGATGGACTCGTGCATACTCACTCACAGTAAAGGAAACTTGATGCATTGCTCAAAATTTCAAAATTGGTATCAAAAATTTTGATCAACATTATAATGGTTTAAGTCAAGTTGGGGTGATTTAGTAAAAATCAAATTAAGCTTGAACCGAGATTACGGGCTGATAGTTTCTGATATTCTGTGCTTTAATTGAACAAATTAATCATATCACAAAAATACTTGAATATGTGTTATTAGATTTATGTGGACAACAATACCAGTGACCGACTTATCGCCAGTCATAATATCGCTGAAATATAAAACTGTGATGAAAAGGCAATTTAGTCAATATGATTCTCTGCTCAAACTAAAAAAAAATAGACAATATTCACAAAAATATGTACTGCTTTTGATAAAATCATTGAAAAACACAAAAAGATTGTCTATTTTTAAAGGATCGGATATTCTTTTGTAAATACATTCTTTAATTCTTTAAATTTTTATAAAATACCAAAAATATTTTCGTCTTCTTTGTACAAATTATTTGAATTATTTAAGTTATGTTTCGGAAAAATGAAACGTTTTTAAAGTATTTGGTTGTCGGGATAAAAAGATTCTCGGTAACCTAATTTATTTAATTTATTTATTTTATTTAATTATTTAATTTATTTAATTATTTAATTTGAAATTAAATAAAAGATTTGTTAATTAGAATCTAATTCGTTATTTATGGATAACGAACTAGGTGATTCTTTAGCGAACTAGCTTCTGGTTCGCTAACCTAATTCGCTTCCGCACTCTGTAACGAATCATCCCTTCGTTATGCATATTTAACGAATTATGACACGAATTATGTCTTGATTCGCTAACTTTAATTTAACGAATCAAGTAGCGATTCGCCAACATAAGGTAACGAATTGAGTTAGCGAATGGGCTAATTCGCTAACTTTAATTTAAACGAATCGTCTGATTAGTACAAGTTGTACCTCGGGTTGTGTGCAAGGTTATATAAGACAAGAAAACGAACAGTTCTTCACTGTTCACCTTCTTCCTTCACCTTAAAGTAACCTTATTCAAAATTTTTCTCTGAAATTTCGATCTTCACATTTTGACATTTCTAAGATATCTTTGGATTCCTAAGGTAAAGATGTTTATGGCGATCTAATTTTCGTTAAAAATGGCTAAGATTTGATAGTTAAATTATGAAGTGTTAAGGGTTTAAGGGTTTCCGAGTTTATAAACCCCATTTCGGTATAATTTGTGTTGACATGCTTGTTAATTTAGATATCATTGTGATCGGATTGTGATTCCGATACCCTTGGTGAACTCTAATCAACATTTGATTATTGTTTGCTGGGTTAATTATGTGTTCATGGTTTCGGTGTTTATGGTCTGTTCATTTAATCTAAGTATCTCGTGATGCTGAGCCTCAATCTCATCCATCTTAGTTTACGAGTATAATTCCGCATTCAATGAGATCATTATTTTGATAATTCGACGAGGATTATGGCCTAATTGTATCTGGGTTTATAATGTTGACTATTGTTGTTCATCTTAATTTTGACCTTGACCAAGGTGGTCAAAGAACAAGTCTTAATTATTTTAACCATTCGTTAATCTTAGCGAATTGGGACTGTTCCGTGTCCAATTCGTTAAGATCTTACACGAACTAGCTAAGCGAATAAGATGTTACACGAATCAGATATGGATTCGCTTAAAATATAACGAACTAGAGTTTAGTTCGTCAAAATTAAATAGTAATTCGCTATGTTCAGTCCGTTAAAGTATTTACTTGATAGCGAATCGCCTGATTCGTTATCTATTGCAACTAATCAGTGTGATTCCCAACGAATGACATTTATTAATTAAATTAATTTCAATATTCATTTAATTTAATTAAAGGATTTAAATCGTCTAATACACGTAATTAGATTAATTACACATATCTTTTAATTATATATTTTGATATCTCTTCTCATATTCGATTTTATTTATACAGTAAAACATGGCTGATCAAGAACAACAAAATCAACCACCACCAGAACAACCTCCACAAGGACAACCACCACAACAAGATCAACAAGCTGAAGTGATCTTATTGCCGTTTGATAAAAAGCACAACATTTGTGCTTATGTTGATCAAGATGTGACTGATTTGGAAACGTTTGGAGCTATGTTGACTTTCTTACGACGTTCAAAGATACACTATGCAATCACTGCTAAACCTAAAGTGTATCTTAGTATAATCAGGCAATTTTAGAACACGGCGGAATATGTTGAGACAGATAAATTGGTTCGAGCTACAATTAATCAGATTCCAATTACGATTGATGTTGAGGTCATTCGCCGGGTACTTCAATTTGACGATAATGATGATAACCCGAGTGAATTTGACAAGACATTGGTTAGAGGTTTATTCACACGCTTGAACTATGGTGGTGATATTCGTAAATCTATGCTGAACAAGAACGGGTTGTGTCCACCATACAAGTATCTGTTGCATGTTCTACTTCATTGTATGAGTGGACGTCGCGGTGGATTTGAAGAGTGTCGCCTAAGTTTGGAGTCGGAGTTTGTTGCCCTAATCCTAAACAAGCCCTTCAACTACTCAGAACTCATCTTTGATCATCTGAAAGAACAGGTTCAGCAAACTCTACAGTCAAAGAAGTTCTTGATGTACCCTCGCTTTTTACAGCTAATCATTCAAGATTTGATTCCGAATTTGGTGATTGATCGAACGTTGGTGAACGATGTTCTTGATATGGAACATATGAAAGCTGAAACGGTGCATCGTATGTTAATTTATAGAAAGGAAAAGCCACAGGACAAACGGATGATTGATCATATAATCAATCCGGATTATGTATGTCCTTCTAATGAGCGCTGGATCCACAACGATTCGGATTCCGAGCGTGAAGGGGGAGAAGGTGGGAACAGTGATGGTGGAGATGATGATGGGAATGATGGTGATGGTGGAGCTGGTGAACGAGCTCTAAAGAACAACAAGATGCAGTTGATGCGGCTCTAGCTGCCACCATTAAAGCTTAACTAGAAAGAAAACGAAAAGGGAAAGTGGGGGCAACTGGTGAGTCAAAGAAGCCTCGTGTGTCCGTTGGGGCTGGAGTAATCATTGGAACCCCACCACCACGTCAATCAACTCCTCAACGCTCGGTAGTGCCACCTACTACTAGCACTTCGATGCTTACTTTGACGACAACGTTGGTGTCACACGAGAGGCTCGGTCTTATTCCTCAAATGGTGTTAACCGAGATACCGAGACCTCCTGCTACTTTGTCTACAGTATCTCCTACTACATCAATGAGACCTCCTCCTCCGCCAACAACTACTCTTCCTCCACATCCGCCTAGTGATGTCTCATTCATGAGAATTACTCGGCCTCAAAGGACCTGTTCAACCTGTTCACCCGTCTGTATACAACTTGCCACCAGGTCGTCAAACTGAAATGCTGCTAAATCTGCTACATCTATATGAAAATCAAATGGTAGCTGACCGTCAAACTCAAGAACGACTCATGGAGAATCAACGACGAATGATGAGTTATATTTCTTTCTGTCAGAAGGAGACTAATTCGTTGCGTACGATTGTTGAGTCTCAGGGGGGGTGAAATTAAAGGAACAAGAAGAGTTGATTTTACAATTAACTTGTAAAGAAGATGCCTTCAAGAAACTCAAGAATGACGATGATGATCCTGACGAATATGACGCAGGAGGTGAGCCTAAACAATCGCATGGTTCATCCTCTGGTGCTGGTGTTAGTGGTGGTGATGATTCGAGCAAACAAATTATTATTTATCAAGATCCAACAGCTGCCAAGCCAATTGAAATGACTGCAACTAACACAGTGATATTTGTTGATGGATCAGGGGTGGTTCGTAGTGTGGTAAACAGAGATGAGATAGAGGTTGGTGAGTTTGTGGTTAGATCCTTGACACGGGAGCAGATTTCGATTCTGCTTGGGCTGAATGACGATCAGTTGACTGTTTTAGAGACTGAGCCCGATGTCGAAGTGATAACTGAGGAGGATTTGGAAGTTGATCCGTTGTTTATGAATACGGATTTTATTTATGAGAATGAGGACATTGAGATGGAGGATGTGACTGTTGATGAGTACCCGGACTTGTATCAACACACGAACGTTGATCAAGGTGCTCCGGTATTTCAAGAAGAGGTGTTTAAAGAGACTGAGGATGAATTGGAAAAGGTTGTGCAGCGAACAGTGCCCTCACTCAAAGAAGTGACTGATGAGGACGTAGAAAGATGGTTCAAACGTCATAAAGTGGGTAAAATTATCAGTGCTTATCGTTATGTAGATCAATAAATAAAAGATACTACTGCTGCTTGGGTTAAGGCTAATCAGGTGACTACCTTCAAGACCCTTTCTATGGTATATGGTGATATTGTCTCCTGGCTCTATGATTCTGAACTTAAAGTATGTATAGTCAAGTGGGAAAAGGGTGTCCAGTATTACAAGAGGATAATGGATGTTCTTACATTTCCGCGGTGGGATGTTCGTACCCTCGCGAGACGTCCATTTATCAATCGTGGGGGTTACCGAACAGCTGAGTGGTTTCACCAACACTTACTGTTCGAGGTCAATCATGGCTTCAAATTCTTCAAGCCCCAGGTCCCAAGACGTAAGCGCATTGACGAGATTGATCCAAGGACCAGCTGGAAGAAACTTGTCTTGAAAGTGAAGCCGCCAAAGACGATGAAAAAGGTTCCTGTGAAGACAATGCCTCAAGATATTTATCTGTCTTTCAACCGTTGGTACTATGACAATCGTACTGGCGAGGCCGTTATTGTTTGTGGTCAAGGACTGCAGACCGAGCTCATCAAGATAATCGACCCGATGTGGTTGGTTAATTTATCAGAGACAGACAATGATGTGCTACACAGGAAGCAGATTTTGATCGAGCGCCAAGAAGATTACGACCTGGCTATGCAATTCCAACGAGTCGTTCGTGTGTGTGTCATGAACTTGGAATTCATAGTTGCAGAGACTGGCAGTCCAGGCGCTTCAAATAAGTTAAAGACAAAGAGCTCAAGACGAGGGGGTGTCTGTTAGTGCACGGTTTTGCGTCTAGAGACTTTGTATTTATCGTTAACGTTATTGTTTATTAATTAATGTAATAATTAATGTTTATTATTATCTAGTTCGCTAAGTTAAAGGCTAGTTCGCTAGGGGATGTTAGCGAACTAGCCAAGTAATGTATTCCCTCCTGATTCGTTAGGGGATGTTAGCGAACTAGCCAAGTAATGTATTCCCTCCTGATTCGTTAGGGGATGTTAGCGAACTAGCCAAGTAATGTATTCCCTCCTGATTCGTTAGGGGATGTTAACGAATTAGGGGGGTGTTTCGCTATGATAATGTATGTAGCGAAGGAGAGGCTGGTTCGCTAGGAGATGTTAGCGAACCAGATCACCTTCTATATATAGTGAACTCCTGTTCACAATTAATATAAGTTTTGAGCTAATTAACAAACTGCTGGCCTATCTCTCTCTCAAGCTTCATCTAATGTTATACAAACGTTACTGATAATATATATACATATATACAACACTGAATCGATGTTAATTATGAGCTAGATCTAGTGCTAATCGAATATTCACAGATCTGAGATCTGTTATTGTTATTGATTGGTATTCCGGGTTCCAACAATCCATGACTTTTGACCACGTGTTTGACATGTCCAATAGCAAGATATCATGTGGAATAGGTCTTGGAGTCATTATATCTATCAAATATTAATCTGCACATAAGAAACAATCGTTAACAATACCAATTACTGAGAATCCTTGATCCTGACATAGCTCTGGAATTCTTCAGAAGGATAATTGATCCACACACATCTTCAAGAATAACATATACTCAGTACTCAATTATTTGTGGCCCAACAAGAAGTCCTATAAACCCGCCATTATCCCCACTAAACGTGCTACAGCCATTTGACCACGTGCCATATCTTCTTGACTGCGAGTTAGTGGATAGACTGAGTCTTCTAACCGTTACAACTGCAAAATACAAGACTACACATGAGAACAACCGTTAATTAGTAATAAGTACCGGGATCCTTGATTCTGACAGGATCCGGAATACATGCTAAGGATAATTGATCTAGACATATGTCAGGATAACATATCCACAGTGTCAAATTTCGGCGCCTTACCACCGGGGATGAGTCTTCTTTGTTAATTGCCTGAATTCGTTAATTTGCTTAATCATTATTATAACCAACTTATTTGCTTATGTGATCAGCACTAAAACTTGCTACTTCATAATACTGAAACTTGTTTACACGATTTGCATTGACCACATACTCCTTGTGTTCGACACCCTACTTACCCTAGCTTGCTTAGGTGATTAGGAACTGGTTATAAGTGTTTTTGACTAGATAGCGACAGTCTAGCATCAGTTATCACCTCTAGTTATCGTAATTGGGTTATGAGTTACTTTCCTAATTATAATAAAACGAGTTATCTATTAAACTGTGTGTTCGTTTATTTGTGCTAGTGTTCTTAATAATGATTCAAATCTTTAATCATGTTTGTAAATAGCCTAGATAGCATTGATTTACTTGTGATCTCACCTCAAACTAAATATGATAGAAAAATCATCATAGGGTCGTTTCTCACCGGCCATTCTATTGATAAGTTCTTCATGTAAATAATAGAAAACATAATAAGTATTAGACCTATGAACTTGTTACAGCGAGAGTAGTATCCGCAACAGAGAAGGATGTAGACGACACGGTTGTCAGCTTGGTCGAGTTCCCCTTTAAGATGTATAGTTAAGGATAGAGATTAGGGTATTTGAGAGGAACCCAATTTAGAAGAGAGGAGGCACACAAAGTTGTATGTGTGTGAAATTAGATTATGATGTTATTATTCTCTTTATATATATACACCCAAGGGGATCCCCTTTATTAGTTAATTATAAATAATATGGCTCATCAACAATTACCAAACTGATATATAATAAGATATAGTTAATATTTTGATCTGTTATAATATAAATGACTATAATGGTCATATATAAATACATATTATTATATATTATTCTTAAATATTCGTGACTAGTGTCTGTTTTATGGATAGACTCCTAGACTCGAAAAAATATCCCACATAAACTCCATCATTGACAATCCTAACAGTTTTAAACTCAATCTGTAATTCTGTGTAATATATAATTAAATTTTATTTGCCGCC
Source organism: Bidens hawaiensis (assembly GCF_021521415.1). Taxonomy (NCBI): domain Eukaryota; kingdom Viridiplantae; phylum Streptophyta; class Magnoliopsida; order Asterales; family Asteraceae; genus Bidens; species Bidens hawaiensis. The sequence continues at coordinate 4,109 of NW_027495099.1, read as the reverse complement.
GTTCATTGCTAAATGCTGCTATATTTAAAATGAAGCAAATTATATTATATAAATATATAAAAGAGGAGTTTGGTGCCGCTACCAAGTGGCGGCACCAAACTTTTCCATACCATTTTGATTTTCTTTTTTAGTATAGGTAGCATAGCGAACGTAACGAGAATCGACTTAACGTTAATTTTTGTTTACGTAACGGATTCAAACTGAATCATGTAAACTCACTGCATCAACGTTCGGGACTGACAATGCTAGGGTTTTGATGCCATTTGTTTTAGTTCCGGTACCATAACAAACGTAACGAAAACCGACCGGATGCCAATTTTCTTTTTTATTCTCTGTTTTAGTTCGATGTCGTAATGAACGAGAAAGAAACCGACCAAATTCGTGTAAAGTCAGTGCCTTTTGTTTTAGTTCAAGTACGACCGTAACGAAAACAGACCAACTTTTATTTTTGTTTTAGTTCCGGTATCGTAAGAAACCGACTGAATTCACATTGACTTATCATCTCAACGATCGAGACCAACAACGCTTAAGTTTTAGTGTTTTGCCATCAACCAGATTTTACTGACCTGCCCGGCACAACGTGCCGGGTAAATTCCTAGATTGTAACTATGAAGGATGTAGAAATTGTTGTGCCGGGTAAATTCCTAGATTGTAACTATGAAGGATGTAGAAATTAGAATAGAAGGTTATAGAATGCATACTTAAGTCATTCAAAAAAAAAAGAAACATATAAATGAAAGATACTTTAATTTTATTAAGAAATTAGAAAAGTTAGTGGTAGTAAAATCAATAAAAGTCGTAAAATTTTCTAGTCTCGTCATTTTTGTCACGTAGAGCTATTTTTCCGTGTCATCTCGACAAAAAAAAAGATTACAAGTTTATTACAAATCCAAAATTCCGAATCAAGATATTATCACAAACGTGGAAGAATCAATTTAACTCATTTCGCATTTGATACTTTTGATTTCCTAGCGTTTGAGATCGTAGAGCTACTAATTAGTCGTATCCAGCGGGTCATGAATAGTAATGTTATGACCTCACGCTCAATAATGTTATTTTCAAACGACTGGTTTTACTTTCCAAATAGGCTTGTGGCGCCGGCGCGTTACCCGTTTGCCTTCAATATCGATGCATCCTTTTTAATTAAATATAAAACTCTTTTTCTTTCCATTAAAATAAATAAATACATTTTTGACTCCTGAACCAAATGGGCCAAGGGCCTAGCAATAAATGGCCATCAATAGATAGACAACTTGCCAAGTATAGGCCACCATAGCTGCACAAAAGAAATAAATTCACGTACGAATATCTATATCTACACATATCTTCACATAATACATACACTGTACACACGACCTATTATTGTACAAAGAGATATTTTTAAAGCACAACTAAATACTTAGGACACGATATGTGTACAATGGTGAATATCAGGTGAATCGGCTTGTGCGTGACTACACATGCTTTTTACGCTAATGTGCGCTAGATTTGACGTTTCATATAATGTGTTAGATGCATTATTGAAGTTGGGGGAAGTACTTCCGTAATCAAAGCTCATTACAACAAGAATCGTCCCTGAAAGTTGGATGCCTATTATGATTAAGATGGCAAACAAGCCCAAGTCCGATGGGTAAACCCAAAACCTAAAATATATGAGACGACTACTCGGGTATTAGATTGGCTATGAGATTGCTTTGAAAATTTGGCAAGTGTGTGACGGATATGGTATTATGTGATACACAACATGATTACCTAAAACATAAATACATTTCACTCATTGTCGAAAGTAATTAAAAGTGAAATGTTCAACACACTATGATTCACCGTTGAACGGTTCCATAGGTAATACTCTACCAAAAAATATGATGTGGTAATGTATTAAAAATGGCTTACCAACGGAATTCGTCGAGGGATCACCTACAAATTTTGTAGCAATGGATTACCGAAGAATATTTGTGGCTCATAGCAGATGATGATTTCATCAAGGGATCAGCGACGAGACATTCATCGATAGATCACTCACCTCATTGAACAAGGCCGACCCCTGTTCAGGTCAAGTAATATTAATTCACACGTGATGAAAGATAAACGAAGATGCATACTATCCGTATGCCACCCCAAACTCATATACCCAACCCTCAAATTCAAAAGGCCCTTTTACGAGGAAAAAAAACTCAAAACGGTTGTTTAAAGGTAAGGGTTATAACAAAGGTCTAAACCTTCAAACGACTGTTTAGAGAATCCTCAAATGAGGGGGTTATGATCATTGTTAGAAATATCGGAAAGGATTATCAGACTAGTCAGTAGCCGGAGGTCATGTGATTAATCATTGGCTAATTAGCAATTATTTGCTAGTTGATCCAAGCAGCTCTAGTCGGACCAAATCGCCCTAGTTGGACCAAATCGCACGCTAAACCATGTGTATTACATATAAAGATGTGCGTGCATATTTATAATTGAAAATTAAATAAAAAATGTGTGTGTAAAACTAAAACTTAAATATAAAATTTCCAATCCGATTAATTGTTAATCCTTACCTCACTGCCCGACTAGCGAGTTCACACTAGCTATGATACATGCTCTAACCTTGCAACCTCTTACGCCCGTTTGAAAACTGTGTGGATCAGACCGTTAGTGCCGCATGTATAGCAGGCCCCTAAACGAATCCTGAACATCAGTTTCAGGGATTCAACAGTCCTGTCACCGTGCATACGTCCTGTTTTTTAGGAATTTGGTCATGCACCGCGCCCCATGCAGAACTACGGGATCAATTACATTAAAGAATATGAACTTTTTGCACACAGAAGAAGATTGCATAACATTGGTTCTAAAAGTCAAGAATCGAGATCAAAACAAATTGTCTTTATTAGAATTGTTCTTTTATGGTTTTTTTTAGTCCAAGCTTTCAATTTTCTTCCCCCTTTGACTACCGAGTATTGGAACATAGATTACAGTTACTAGTAGAGCGCACGGGTCAAATAAGGTTTATTGGGTTTCTATATATTGTAAATTATGTGATTTTTTTTTTAGCATTCTTATCCTATCCCCTAAAATTATATGATTACGGTTCAATACTAATAAACTTTTATAGGTGATTGCAGTATACAAAAGATAAGTCTTTCGGCTCAATACTAATAAACCATAGTAATAATAATAAACGTTCATATCATTCGTTTGTAAATAAACTGTTATAGTCAAGATCAAGTCTTTGTATAAACAGGTCTTTTACTGTTTTCGACTTCACAAGAACATATTTGTTAACAGCTAAAATCATTCGATATAACATGAGAATATAGGTGCAACTAAATCTCAGGTTAAACCATAAGGTGAAATTGGGAGAGCATGTGGGAGTCTCAAGTTGAAGGTGATGATACAACCTCCTATAATTGTAGCACATATAGGGTAAGTGAATTAATTCATCGATCTAAACTGTGGTCTCGGTTGCTACTAACACCATGTCTTTTTAGTTTAAAAAAATGATACAAAATGGTTCAATCCCAATAATATAGCAATCAGAAAACAAATATCCTCATGATTCAGACAGAAATTATATGTACAAATTCGTCCAATAAGCAAGCAACAAAACACAAATCAATGATAACAGAACCATAAATACCAGAGACCGACAATGGCATGACTTTCTTAGTCAGCTGTCCAGCTTTGCTAGACAATTTCACGCACTTTTCTGTTGTACTCGCGCTTATTCTCACTAAACATCCGTGCTGCTTCTGAATTTGCTGGTGAGTTCGGGTTTGGATCACAAAGTAACGACTGCAATGCAACAAAGCAAGTATATCAGAAAAAAATACCGGTTTGTGGATCTAAATCGCTACAACTTGTAAATATATAAGATATTGCATATATAAGATCATTAGAACACATTTTACATTACATATATAAGATCATAAAAATTAGTAAGTTGAACCGGATAACGCACCTGAATTGATGTAAGAATGGCAGCAACATCATAGATTGGAGACCACTGATTTTGAAGAATGTCCAAACATATGCTTCCATCTGCATAAACTGATGAATGGAAAAAAAAGGTCAATCTGGATCACAAAATAATGAATCAAAAGGGTAGAACTTGAAATGTTAGATAAAAAGAC
>NW_027495098.1:0-30196 GCF_021521415.1 Bidens hawaiensis | reverse complement strand
GAAGTATTTAATAAAAAAGGTGTGATAGTCAGCCAACTGATGTACTATCATTTCTCATGTACGTTCAAGTCATTTTCTCATTTTTAAATAAAACAAAATAAAAAACTATACTTGAAAAACTATGTGTGAACATATTTTTGTATTTAAAAAAAATTTAAAATTTTAAAATCTTTTTGATTGATCAATCTTTCATACCAAAGTGATACGGTGACCTTTTATCTTCAAGACATCATTTTCCCATTTGTGAGAATCTCTCCCTAGGATTAAGCTTGTTTTGAGATTCTGCATCCTTGTGAGTTGAATGTCTGGAACAAACCTTTTAATATGCAATGTATTCCCTGATTTGTTCCTACACACTTAAAGAGCAGATTAAAAACGTTCTATCACCCTAAAATCATCCCGTCTAGGCAACAAATAATCCATTTCATGGTTTAACGTTTTAAAAACAATGGATATTTGCCATGTCATGTGCCTGGAACAACCCATTTAATAAACAATGAATTTGTGGTTGTTCCTACACGCTTAGCGGGATCAGTTGGACATAGGAACCCAAGTCATAAATGTCTTGGGGTCTCTTGAGCATCAACATATGTGACCTCTTGCCAACTCATATCTTTCCCATCTTTAACAGAATCATTTATTAATACAGATTCTGTTTGCTGATTTTTAAGTTTCCAAGTCTGTCTTGGTTTAGTGAAATTTGATAGAACAGACTTTGGAGTGGGGTAATTCGAATTCTTAGAACTCTCAAGACTCTTTGACTTTTGAAAATTTATTTTTCTTTTAACATTTTCTAAATCATTTGAATGCAAACCTGTCATATTAACTTTGAATCCTTGAGTATCTCTGACCCGTTGTACAGATACTCGTGGTTTTCTAAAATAAGCATTTTGAAACCTGTTACCTTTCACTTGAGAAGCTTGTCTATTAACAGTATGGTAGTGACACTCCTTTGCCAAATGCCCGCCATTCCCGCAGACGAAACACGCCTTCATCCTTCTTCTAATGTCAGCGGAAGCACTTGCTTCATGTTGGAATTTCTTCTTAGGAAAGGTTATTCCATTCTTCTTGCCCCTTGGCACAGCCTTCTGATTTTGCTTGTAATAGGGAACATATAGACGATGAACACAGTTTCTGGCTATACGTCCTGGCGTGCCATAGTGATAACATGTTTGCCTTTTGATATAAAAAGCACCCAATGATTTATCAACACATGGACATCCGGAGGATCTACGAGGATGAGACTCTCCTTGTTGTGCTGATTTCTTATGTGCCTTCCCTTTGTTGCCACAACCCTATGTATTATTATTAGTACAATTTTGAGTTGTGATGTCATCTGAGTTTAATGACACGTTAGAGAAAGATTCATTTTCACTGGCCTGAACCCCTTTACTAACAGAAGCAACATCATTTACTATATATGCACATGAAGTAGAAGCATCAAAATTGTTCACACATTTAAAAATAGGCTTGATTTCCTCTAGGGATCTTGATCCAACAGTTTCAGATTGAACCTGTTTACCATACTTCATGTCATTGATCTTTTTTTCCTGCTCTGTGGTAAAAGGAAGACTAGTATAGTTGTCCATTATATGGTGGGGGTTCCTGACTATATCCTATACCCTAACCCTCATTCTCTTTCCACCATAATTGATTTTCAATCATTGAATTGACAACTTTACTGGAGCTATCGAATTTTTTAAAATCTAGTTCAGCCCTTTCAAATTTACTAGTTAGATTTAAAATTTCTAACTTGGAGGCTTTCAGTTTAGCAGTCAATTCAACGATTTCCTGTTTGGTATATAGATGATGACAAGACTTTACACTAAAATCAGACTTAAACTTAGAAATGTCCTTCTTCTGAGCTTCTGTTTTATCTAGAAAACCTTTTTCATTTTTCTTAAGTTTGAAATTTTCTGATTTTATTCTCTTCATGTCTCTAATTAGGCTATAGTTATGAAGCTTAAACATTTCTATTTTTTTCACCACAATTTAAAGAACATGGTTGAAACCTTAGCTCAGATGAATTTTGATATACTACTTGTGAGGGAGCAAACTGATTAAAAGTACTTCCAAACATTGAGACGGGTTAAGGAGAATCCGTTGAGTAATTAAATTAATTAATCTGATTTTCCCGCCAAAATTTTTCGAGAAAAATATGATTGCCAAAATTTTCAAGAAAAATTTCTCAGTCAAGAGAAGTGTCTAGAAAAAATTTCGTTCAAGACAAATTTTTTCGAATTTCCCGCCAAAAATTCACGGAAAATCACCCGAAAAAAATGTTTTCGCCAAAATTTTCAAGGATGGATTTTTACTAATAAGGAGTATTCTGGAAAAAAATCGTTCAAGAAAAATTTTCCCGCCAAAATACTTGCACTTCTGGCCGAAAACTAGACCGAGAACTCAAGCACTTGACCGAAAACCCAAAGATTGACCGAGAACACTTCTGGTCGAAAACTCAGTTAACCGAGAACCCACAATTTTGACCGAGAATAGAGAGCTTTGACCGAGAACAGAGAGCTTTGACCGAGAATACTTGAAATTTTGGCCGAAAACCTTTAATATTGGCCAAAAACACTAGTCTTAAGTAGAAAACGAGTTGACTTGGCCGAAAACTGTGAAAGAAAGCCGGGAACACTAGAAAATTCTTTTGACCAGTTGATTTTGGTAACAATTAAATCCCTATTTTAGTGGGATTCAAACTGTTTCCAAAGATAAAACAATCTTTAGTCAAAATATCCTCTGATCTTCTTCTCCGATCACACACTCGCCGGAAAAACGCAAAGACCCACCAAACACACTTAGATCTTGAATCCGTTGATATCAAACCGAGCCTTGAATGGTTCAAAAGGCTCTGATACCAATTGTAAGTCCCTAATCTGGATCACTACAATATGATATCAACCCGAACACGATGTTAGTGCGGAATCCTAACACAGTGATGATTCAAGAACAATATAAATGAAGAACAAGATGAACACGATGTAATATGGTTTCAATGCATACGATTATATTGATAAATCGTCAGATACATAAACCACTTAGCCACACAATATAATGCTCTCTAGAGATTATGGTGGCTCTCAACAACTGCTCAATAATCACTGAACTAGCCACCTAGAACCCTATACAATGCATTCTATATATAGGGTACTCAATACACAAGCCCAAACATAGCCCAAAGCCCACCGAGATCCATAAGGTTCTCGGTTTACATTCATATCCCAATACGAAATCCAATAAATATATAACTAAGTACAAACCACCAAATATGGACCCAACAATATTTACATTTATATATGGTTTTTAACCAAAGTTCGGAAAAAGACTAGTTAATGTGTCGTTTTGTAAAAATACCGATTAACTAATTAATTATTATGTTTATAATATACTTTAAGAAATATATATATATATATATATATAATAATAAAGCTGTTTAAAAAAAAATAAAACCATCAAAACGGGCTGGAGGTGGCTCAAACCCACGCCCCCAACCATTGCAAACCTTAAGACGCACCCTCCTAGCAAACTGTGCTAAAAGTTATTTGATTAAAAGCTTGAACAGATTATTTATAAACTGCAGACCAACCAACCCATTAAGAACATAAACCCTAGAATATCAAATCGATTAATCTGATTGTTTTTGCACTACAAAAAAGTGACCATTAGAGACTAAACTATCAGGGACTGATATATCAGTCTCGAATACATAGTATATGTGATTGATTTATCAGTTACTAATAATATTTGTGACTGATTTTAAATGATTGATATTAGGGACTGCTAATCAGTCGCTAATAGTGTGACAACTTATCTGAGACTGAAAGTTAGTCACAAATATGACTAGGATATATATGGTATTAGAAAGAAACTTATTGGTAACTGAAAATCATTCCCTAATGCATAATGCATAGTGACACAAATGTATGGTGACTGAACTTCAGTCTTTAATGTTTAAGGAATGTATCAGAGACTAAAAACATTTCTTAGTATTCCCAAAATAAATCGAATTAGGGACTGATCTTCAGTCTTGACCACCTTTTATATATGAAAACATCGATGACTGATTTTCAGTTCTAACTATTTGATACAAATCAACCATTTTTAGTAGAGTATTGGATGCTGAAAATCAGTTTAAATATATATGTAGGGCTCCTATTCATGAGATATCCGGGACATATACTTAGTCTCTAAAGAGTTTTATTAATAAAATCAGTAGGGACTGGCATTCCGTCTCTAGTAACTGAGGCATATTCTACCACTTTAAGGAAATATTTAGGAAACAAAAACCAATCCAAAAAATTCCTAAAGGAGTGGGGGCGTATTGAGTACTAATTAGTTTGTCTCGAATGCCTTTTGTATGGGGAATAATGTAAATTATTATTTCTATTAATAATGAATAACTAAGGATTAGTTTTAATACGACTATGTTTCTAATTCATCTTCAATCTTTTATAGCGAAGGAACACATCAAAGGTTGAAATTTGTCTTAATATTTCCAAAATGGATCGGATTAGTGACAAATATTCAGTCTCAAAAGTTTTCAAAAACAAAATGCCTTTGGTAAACGGAAGGTTCGAGCTTTAAACAAACCGAGCTCGAGCTCGATTTTTCAGCTCGATAAAGAAAACGAGCATTTGGCTCGGATCGACTCGTCTCGCCTCGTTTACAGCCCTTTACAGTAAAGGTATACCAAATATAGTTAACAATGAGGTGTTATTGTTAACACACATTGACGTATTGTCCAAGATTGACAATGTATCATATTACGGTCCTTGTGATGCGTAACAAATAATTTACAAATTTGTTTTCTAATGTCTCAAGTTCTCTCTAAATTTTAAAAGTCTTTAAAAGTCAAATATTCCCCCGCGTTCCTAAAATTTACTCTCAAACTAATTCCGATTTTCCGCTCACTTCCTTAACCCTAAATTGGTTCCCCACTCGTAATTGTTTGCTTCTTTATAGCCACTACTGAGGCTACATAGCAATGGTGTTTGGTCGCTAAGATAATCAACGGTGAAATCTCAACGCTCTCTCTCTCAATACATCACTTGGCTCTGGCTTGGAATCAAGAAATCATCAACTGAATTGGCTGCGGTGGTATTTCTAACCTTTTTAATACACTAATTTCTAAGCAAATTATGGACTAAAAGTTTATAAAGCAAGAAAATTAACCTTTGATTGGCAGCCATGGATGAAACGTTGGGCGGCTGGAGTTACACGGATGCCCCTCATGCCCACATGAATGCGTCACCTTTAATTAGTTGTAAAAACATTATATTAGTACAAATTAAAAGTTTTACAAAATTTTAATTTTCTTATTCAGGTTGTTTTGCTGTTTTACCCTAATTAAAATTGGGTTATTTGGGGTTTTTGTTGTTTATATACAAGATCTTGGTGGAGCGTTTGGAAAATTTGTATGTTTACATACAAGATTTCCAATAATCGGTATTGTAATTTTTGTTGGATTATAGAGTAGATGCAGAGCTTAAACGTATTTGATTATAGAATATAGACTTGCATATACGTGTCTATGGTATATGTTTAAACTGGTACAACTGATTTTCATTTCAAAACTGGCTTGGATATTCAAGAGATTTTTAGTGATTATGCTAAACTGTTTCTTGATTAGTGCCCACATGTTAAGAATTTAAACTACTAGTAGTTTATGGTTTCTTTAAGTTGCAGCTTTTATTATTTATTTAATGTTTTCCCTTGTTTTGTTGTGTTTGGAATTTATAAGTTAAAAAAAGTTCTGAAGAAATTATGAAACGGGACCTAGATGGCATGGAGAGGCTTGCTCAGAAGACTTTTGAGGTTTTGGATCTTGGTGTTTGTTCAATTAACTTCCTATGAAATCTTTTACTTGGAATTTATTTCATTATATAGAGAGTAAATTTAATTATACATTGACTATGGGTTTCTAACTGGTCATAGTCAACTTTGACCAATGATTATTCTACAATACGGTTATTTAGGTGGCTTGGAGCACTAATTGACCAGAACAAGCAGAAGCGACTTGCTCGTCTCTTCTTTTATTCGTATAGGTAATTCTTTTTGTTACAATGTTTGACAAGAAGTCTGTTGCTGCAGTGAGTGCTCCAATGTTTAGAAAACTAAATTAGTGAGTGTTTGGTCACTTTGTTTAGTTTGCATATAGCTTTTGACCGTGTTGGATTTAGTTTGTCTTTAGCTTACAACAATAAAGATGAGAAAAATGAGGGAGACAAAGATAATAACCTGATTGCCTACAACAATAAATTTGAAGACAATGGCTTAGAAGTATTATATTTTATGTAATAGTCGAATTCGTCTCTTCAACACTATTTATATAATCTAAATTCCATATACATGTAGAATTTATATATTTTTGTAAGTTTTTGTACATTTTAAGAATAGAAGTTTGAAAGATTTGGTGAATTTGTATAAAATTTTTGTTATGTATGTTATTGGAAGCTAATTTTCAGCCATTAATAAAAGAAAAAACAATGAAACTGTTTAGAGTGAAAAGATAGTCACTGAAAAAAGATGTAATAGCTATTTTAGAAGACGAATTTTTAGTCACAAAATGAATATTTAGAGACTGAAAATAAATGTTAATTTTCAGTCTCTAAGAAAAGCAAATTAACGGCTTAATCGAGCTGTATTGGGGACTAATTGTTAGTCTTTAAAACTTCTTATTGGGGACTGATATTATATATAATTATGAACTTGACGAAACGTATTAGGGACAATTTTCAGTCCCTGGAGTTATAAATAAAGACTGAAATATCACGGATGCCGAGACTAATTTACAGTCACCAAAGAAATGTTTTAGGGACTAAAATGTCTTGGTACCCAAGGACAAATCAAGGACTGAATTTTATGTATGAGAGACTAACCATTAGTCTTTATTGGTGTCATATAATGGGAACTGACTTTTAGTTACCAAAACCACTATTTAGGACTAGATATCCGTTACTGGTCGGGGACTGACAAATCAGTCCCCTATGATCATTAGGTACTGATTGCAGAGTATTAAAGACTAATTTTTCAGTCTTAGATAGCTATCTTTTTTGTAGTGTTGGTTCAATTAACCTAAGGGTTAATGTACAGTAGATCACGACGGGTAGAATTATATAAGTAATTACCTTAAACTAGTTTGATCTGATCAAGAACGGCGCATGGAACCCAACGGTCCTAACTAGATCAAGAACACCACTCAAACAATTGTTATGACGTAATTAAGCATATGAGTTTTCTTGACGATCACTGTAAGGTTGTGCAGAAGCTAGGAATTTAATTATGATGCACAAATCATGTATAATACTAATATGGGTTATGGAGGGTTTGTTATAATGGGTAGTACGTATCAACAAGATCCTAATGTCCTAATTACTATCGTCGGTGAGGCCGAATAAGGTAAGGAGATCATAATGCACAAATCAATTTCCATGTTGGAGATGAGGATTAAGCAACAAGCAAACTAAACGGGTATGGATACACGGTTAAATGGGTTTGGGTTAAAGGGTTATTGGGTTAATGGATAATAATAACAAGAATTTGCAAATTAGTTCTTGGAGATTAGAGATGGAAACACTAAAGTGTTAAAGTTTAGGGTTGAAATTGAATATGTTTGAAAGTTGTTTTAATATATTAAATAAATAATTAAACAAATAATAATAATAATAATAATAATAATAATAATAATAATAATATAATAATATTTTGATAAACCCGATATTTTATTGTAAAAATTTCCTGAACATAGAAACGAGTCGGGTCACAGCTAGTAAAATAATAAATTAAAATCCGAGTTGTTATAGTGCCTGTGTGCGTCGGGTGTTTCGCACCATATGCTAGGACCACTGGTGCATGTTTGGTATATAGAATATAACTATGAAAACCCACCTCTTTATAAAGAGCTTTCAAAATTTTCTTACTTTCTATGTGAGAGGAAATTCTCTTTTCTCTTTATACTTATGTGGAAAGTTTCACTTTTTTCCATCTTTCCATGTAGGATGGATTCCTTTTTTCCCATTTCCTTAATGTGAGATGATTTCCTTATGAAATACTTTTATTTTCTTATCTGGTTTTTTTCTCCCATTACTTATTTTGAGATTATTTTTGATCATTCAACTTTACTAAATTGTCAAATTTGAATAAAAACTTTGAGGATGTTACAATCTAGACTATAATAGTGTCCAACATGTTAGAAGTGAAAATGATAGTTTGGGAATGTGGTTAAAATAAATTACCAGTTTTGAATGGTTTCTCGTTTCCTTTTACTAACAAATATTGTGAGGTTATGAAGTTGGAGTTTTTAAGGCTATTCAACAATTTTTTTGGTAGCTTGTTGCAATTCGTCATACTTTGATTTCTAAGGTGCAAAGTCTGGTGTTGGTAAAAAAAAAATTTCGTCCAATTAGCCTAGTTGTAGCGATTTATAAGGTTGTGGCAAAATTCTTGCGAACTGAATGTGCAATGTGTTTGCTGAAATTTTTAGTCTGGAACAAGTGACTTTTTTCAAAGGGCAACATATTTTGGATGGGTCGTTAGTATTGAACGGGTGGTGGATTTGTTTTAAAAAAGGAACCAAAAGTTGAGGTTATTCAAAATCGATTTTGAAAATACAAAGTAGAACAAAAGGTTTACTTTGTATTTTTATAAACCTAATATTTTTAAATGCTAGGGACAAGTTTTCTAGGATGCTAACTACTAGGTACACGTAGTTTGACATTAAAACCCGTAGCCGCAAGTAGTTTGACATTAGAATCAGTAACCACGAGTAATTTTATATTGCTACGGACAAGTAGAATTTTTTATTTTATTTTTTTTTGGGGGGGGGGGAGCTAGTTACTAGTAATTTGTACCCTTATTAATTGGTGTTTAAAAATACTCGTCTTCGCTATAAATCTAGTCGTTACAAGTAGTCTTAAGGGAGGATATTTGTGGAATTTTCACAAATATAGAATCAAAGTTTGGAATCTTTTTGTAAAAGAAACATGTCTGGAATTTTCTCTATCTTAATTTAATGATTGTATAATTAAAGATCATTTTCATCCAAACATTTTCTTTTAATATATGTGTGAATTTATTTTTCGCCTTTAGAAAATTAATTTCAAACTATCAACGAAAGATTTGGTATTTGGGGTGGGAGATCGAGGAATCTATTGTTCAGTCCTAGATTGTCATTAGCATGTGGGCACATTGCCATTAGTCCATTTAATATTAATAACAATCCGTTTAATCCGGAATTTGAATAAACAAATAGTAAGTAATTAAAGTCTTTGGTGGGAGGGGGCATGTGAACATGTCTACCCAATTAATTTATTTCCTAATATATATATTATTAAAACCATAATCTCAATTATCACCATTCAAGAGAAGCTCATACATGAAAAGAATTAATGTTTTAAAAAAAAGCCCGGTTAAACCGATTATACCATAATTTAGTAAGCCAAATAGTATGTAGAGCCCGGTACTTATTTTTGGATGGGTTGCTAGAACATCATACCACCGGTTTTTAAAAAAAGGGAAAATTCCCAAAATAGTCCATTTATAGAATGTGGTTCCAATTTTGTCCATCTAAATTTAAGTTTCCAACTTTGTCCCTTTGGTATCTCGTCTCCGGCGACATGTTAGCGAAAACCGACGATGTGTTGACATAACATAAGGTTGACGATGCGTTATGTTGTTAACATAGGGTAGCAGCGATGCGTTAATGTTTAAAGTAGGGGTTCCACGACGCGTTAGCTGATAACGCATCGTTGCTACCATATGTTAGCAACATAAACGTATCTCGTCGCCGGCGACATGTTAGCGAACACCTACGACGTGTTAACATAACATAGGGTTGACGATGCGTTTATGTTGCTAACATAGGGTAGCAGCGATGCGTTGTCCACTAACGCATCGTGGGCCGGCGACGAGATACTATAGGGACAAAATTAGAAACTTGAATTTAGTGGGACAAACTTGGAACCACATTCTATACATGGGCTATTTTGGGAATTTTCTCTTTAAAAAAAATCACCGGTTTAAACCAGCAAACCGGTTCTAAACCCAAGAGATTTTTTGATAATTTTTTGTGACTCAAGTTTTTTAACGACGACTTTTAACCTAGCGGATAAAATTGAAATGAGTAAACACAGCAAACAACGATTCGTTGATAACCAATTTTGTATTATGCAAATCCAAAGTTGTTTTTTTTACATATTTTATAAGTGATTAATTTCGTATACAAAACTGGTTCATGTGTTATGTTTGGTTAATGCGTGACGTTTATTAATGTACTTTTAGGTTATTGTTTGAGTTAAGTTTTATTTATATGGAATTCCAAGGTAAATCACTCGGCCCAGTTGAATGTCCCTGTACATCTCGGTTCAGTCGGTTGTAAAATTCTTTAACTAAATCCAATGTAGTGAGGTGACACTCTGTGCCACCTCAACTAAATGGGGGTGGCAAACACCGATTTAAAAAAACGTTAACCTCTTATGTACATCTCCAAATTTTATTTAGATCTCCTTTCATTCATCTTTTATATTCTTCTCAAGCTCAAACATTCTACTCCAAACATGAATCCATGAAACCCAAACAACCATTTATATCAAAACCTTCCTTAACATGACCCTAACAACCCTTTTTACCAAACCTAAAGTCCCTACTTGACTATAATATTTTTTTTATATTTATAATTTAAGTAAACAAAATATATACTGAACACGAGATAGTCAAAATGGACGTATTTTGGCGTAGGGTCCATGAAAATTTTCACGTAATGATGGGCGGATAAGAATACCGGAACTAAGACAAGGTAATGGAAAAGCGGACGACAATGCGTTGAAAACTTGGGCAATTTAACTCTATCTTCAATTGGTTTTGAAATAACCGTTCTAAGAACAAGTGATGTAAATGACGTAGACATCTTAACTAGTTGAGGCGCGCACACAGTCTAGAGACGGGTACCACCCCTTGTTGAATACGGAAAAACATTGGAAAATTTTGAGGAAAAGCTCAAAGTGGATGGGCCAATCACCTAAACGTACGGTGATAAAATATTACAACTTCAGTGATTATCTCTCGCCTCAACCTAATTCTGATGTGCAGTCTCCAGTGGCGGACATATGGTATAGGTAGGGGTAACCCGGGCTACCCCTCAACTTCCATTCCGTAATGTAAAAAAATGTTTATTATCATCGTTTTATATATCGGGTTACCCCTAAATGAAAAATAGGTTACCCCTCAAAGATTTTGATAAGTCCACACATTAGTTAAAAGCCCACACATTAGTTAAAAGCTCACCCAAATTAAATAAAATAAAACTAAAAAAATAATATTAAACATATTACATACCTGATCACCATCGATTCTTCTCCCTCTGCTCCCACCATATCCAGACCAGCCATCACCGCCGTCCGCCGGCCCCATCTCCAGTCAAATTCATCATCCACCTCCGATTCACCATCGAGCACCTCTTTTTTAGTCAAATAAAAGATTCAAAGGTATTGTTCTTGTTTGTTTTTTTTTTATTTTAGGATTTATATGTAAAAGATATGAAATTGGACTTTATGTTAGGGTTTGGTTGTTAATTTTAGTTGTTGTTGTCTTTGTTTATAATTAAAATCGTAAATCTTACTTTCTTAAATAATTAGGCCATTAGGGTATTTGGAACTTTGAAGATGAAACCACATCCTAAACAAGTTCTTATGGCAAAATTTTTAAAAGAAAATTTCAAGAGTTTGACGACATTGATGGAAGTCCAAATATTGGTAATGATGTGCAAGAACAAGATGATGATGATGATGATGATAATATTGGTCAAATTATTCCTTCGACTTCAAGTCCTTCATTTTCACTTACAATTGATTTGAATGATCTTCATTTGGATCCCTTTGATAGGCCACCTATTGCTAGTTATCACCCTAATCAAAGAGATGACATATCGGAATTATCTTGTTAAAAAGGCTTTTAAACCATGAAATCATAACTTTCCACTCAAAGCCTATAATGGTAAGCCGAGACGTTTTAATGTAGAATAGTTTGGTAAATATCCGTGGTTAGAGTATAGTATAAAAGTAGACAAAGCATATTGCTTATGTGGCTACTTGTTTAAAGAAACCGTTGGTAATCAAGGTGGAAGAGATACTTTTTCAACTGAAGGCTTTTGTAATTGGAGTAAACCAGGTGCTTTAAAAGAACATGTTGGGATGGTTGACAGCTATCATAATAAGCCGATGAAAAAATGTGATAATCTCTTGAACCAAAAATGATCCATTCATGAGAAATTCAATAAGCAAAGTAAAGAAGAAAGGATTGGAAATCAGTTTCGATTAATGGGTTTGGTTCGTAGTACCGGATTCTTGTTAGAAAATTCTTTATCATTCCGTGGTCATAATGAATCGGAAGACTCCTTTTCAAAAGGTCTTTTTTCTGCAACTTTAAAGTTGATTAGTGAAAATAACCCGGATATTGGTAAGTACACGTTAGGGAATGCAAAAGTGAATAAGAAGTTGACATCTCCATCGATACAAAAAGAGACTATCGAATGCTTTGTAAAAGAAGTAACCAAAATGATTTGCGAAGAAATTAAAGATAATGTTTTTTGGTTATTAGTAGATGAGTCTAGTGACGTATCTTTAAAGGAACAAATGACTGTAGTCGTGAGGTATGTTGATAAACTTGGATTTGTTAAAGAGAGTTTTATTGGAATTGCTCATGTGAAAGACACATGTTCCTCAACTCTTAAACAAGCCATTGTTTCTTTATTAGCAAGTAACTAGTTTAGCATAGATCAAGTAAGTCATAAGTTTCATACTTTAATTACAAAAACTTAAATAGAGATTATTTAATTTATCTTATAGTTTCTTTTTGTTTAAACAGGTTATGGGTCAAGGTTACAATGGTGCAAACAATATGCGTGGAGAGTTTAATGGGTTAAAAACTTTGATTTTGAAAGATAATCCGTCAACACATTACATACATTGCTTTGCTCATCAACTTCAGTTGGTGATTGTGGTTGTTGCAAAAAAAAAAAAAAAAACATACCGGTGTTAAAACTTTATGTGAATATCTTGCCATGATTGTTAACATGGTTTCTGCTTCTTGCAAACGAAAAGATATGATACGTGAGGCAAAAAAAGAAAGAGTATAAAAAGAATTTCAAAAAGGTGAAATTAAGACTGGAAAAGAATTAAACCAAGAGGTTTCCCTTGTACGAGCTGGATATACACGATGGGGTTCTCATCATAGAACAATCACAATTTTGCTTAGATTATTTCTGGAAGTTGTTGACGTGCTTCGTTATATTAAAAAAGAAAGAGATGTCACTCAACAACAAACTAATGCAAAAGGTATTCTATCATATTTCAAAAAAACTTGAATTTGTTTTTTATGCACACTTGATGGAAGATGTTTTAGGCCACACAAATGTCCTTTCAAAACATATTAAAAAAAGTCAAGATCGACTTATTAGAAGCCGCTAAAGAGATAAATGGAACAAAACGAGCATTGAATGATTTAAGGCAAAATGGGTTTGCTTCAATGTTGGAAAAAAATAACTTCTTTTAGTGTAAAACACTATATCAAGATGTTAGATATGACGGAAACGTATGCTAAGGCTAGAAACCAAAAGAATGTCATTGCTAATCGACATCATTTTGAAGTTGACATTTTCAATACGGGTTTGGATATGCAAATTCAAGATGTTGGAAATCGATTCAATGAGGTGACAACTACTTTGCTAGAAAACATATCGGGTTTAAATCCTTGTGACCGGTTTTCTAAGTTTGACACGTCTAAGATAATTGCATTTTCTGAGATGTATGAGAACGATATACTACAAAAGAAAGAGGGTGTCTTTTGGGTGAGCTTAATGTTTTCTATCACTATGTAAAGGAAGATGAAAGATTTGTGAAATCGGATGGAATTCGTGATCTTGCTCGTCTAATGGTGGAAACCGGAAAATATCTTTCTTATCCTTTGGTTTATCGGATATTGAAATTAGCGTTGGTTTTACCGGTTGCAAACACAAACAGTTGAAAGATATTTTTCTAAATTGAAGCTTATCAAGACGGATTTATGCAATCGAATGAGTGACGATTATTTGCCCGCTTACATGCCTCTTTATTGTAATTGAATCCTTTTATTTAAACCATTAAAGCGTGTAATAGTTTCACTAATATATATATATATATATATATATATATATATATATATATATATATAGGGTGAGGTTATTGTAAAAAATTAAGTGTGTCTAAGAAGTGTAGGAAGTAATATGGACCATTAGATGAGATGATCTAATGGTTAAAATGGAAAGTTGTTTAATATCTTGATGTGTTTTATTTTATGGACATAATTATAGGAAATTAGGGGTAAAAAAGTCCATGTTATTTTTATTAACTCCTACTTTTTAGCATCATCATCAATATTTCTCTCACATCAAATTCATATATTACGATGTGTTTTACAAGTTCAATAGAAGAGAAGAAGGTATGATTTTCATCTCCAATCCTCTTCTATTAAGAGATTTCAGTTTCTGAATCATAATAATCAGAGTGTTTTTAACAAAACCATTCCATTTGTTAATCATCAGAGGGTTTTTTTTGTTAAAGTCTTTGTTAAGTTTTGTTAATTTAACAAAATCGTTAAACATTATTGAAGATAATGAAGAAGATATCCGCTACAAATGCTCAGGCCTGTTGCTTGTTGCTGAAGAATCAATGTGTGCTTTTTTTATTATGTTTGATTTATTTCGTGCTATTGGAAAAACCCCCAATTTCTAGGGTTTTGGTAATTTCTATTGCTTTGGTATGTATAATGAATCGGCTAGTGTGTTCAACGTTTATGGTGCTTTAGTTGTAACAGAAACACACTAATTGGGTGAAGGGTGTGTTGTTTTCAAGGTTAGTGATTAAAGGTTTTATGGACAATTGGGAATAAAAGATGATTTTGGTAGTGTGTTTTTCGATTGTGACCATTGTTGAAGTTTTTTTTTTTTTTCTTTTTAATCTTTTATATTTTGTAAAATGTTTAGTTACATGTTTTTTTGGTTGAATGTTATTGTTTTTTGTGTTATAACAGAAACACACTGATCTGGTGTGTTATAACAATTTTTAGATAAAATAATGGCATCTTGATGGATTGATAACATAAATAAATAAATAAATAATAAACAACTGCTTGTATTCAAAGTTTCAAAAGGGTTATTATTAATACATAATCAAATAGTTTAAATAAATAAATAAACAATAAACAGAAACAATAATACAATTACAAATTCTCTCTTTCTTGATTAATAAATTAATAAATATTAAACATAGATAGAGAAAACACCATACATAGCTCATTTATTAAATATCAACAACCAGGGTTCATACATGTAATTGCTTGTTTTTTCCACTCGTGAGCAAGACGCCAGAGAGACGAAATAGCAAGGCACAAATCATCTTTAAATACTATTAAATCAATATAATTGTACACATGATATCATTTTAGGCCCTCCACATAGGATGCTACTGTGACATCTGCCCCGATCCGACCCGACCCAGGTACCCGTTTCCCTTATCCGATCTCTTTCTTTTATGATTTAGTATTTATTTATACTTATATTTTACTTTTAATAATAATAATATATTTTCCTTCCCGCCTCTTTCTCTCTCTTTCTTTCCGCCGTCCCGTCCCTCTCCTCTCTTTCCGCCTTCTTTTCCCTCTTGTCGCCGTCCCGCCCTTACGCCTTGTTTCTCTCTTTTCTTCTAACTCTTTGCTTGTCCTTTGTCCCTTCCCGCCTAAGGTTGTCTGCGCAGCTCCACGCGCCAGACCCCTTACAAGGAATCCTGCGTGAAGACCACCTGTTTCAGCGATACGCGAGACGAACTCTTCTCGCAGCGCGCTAAGGATTGTAATTCTTCTCGCAGCGCGCTAAGAACGGTAGTTCTTCCCGCGACGCGCTAAGGATTGTAGTTCTTCTCGCAGCGCGCTAAGAATTGTAGTTCATCCCTCGACGCGCGAAGAATTATAGTTCTTCCCGCGGCGCGCTAGGAATTTTAGTTCCTCCCGCGGCGCGCTAAGAAATGTAGTTCTTCCCGCGACGCGTTAAGGTTGGTTCTGTCTGCCTTCGCGCTCGCGCTCTCTTGACCTTCTGTGTCTGCCTTCGCGCTCGATGCCTTCTCGCGCTAAACCCTTTGAGTTTTCTTCTGTTTAATCTAGCCGTTTGCTTTTGTGTTGTCTTATCTTTTGTGCTGTTGACCTAATCTGCTTTATGTCTGAAAAGTTACTTTCGGCGCAGCATGCGCACCAACCCCATTGGTTGGCAGAAAAAGTGACTGACATTATCTTTTGAGATCTGCTTTTGCCATGCTTGACC
This sequence comes from Bidens hawaiensis, assembly GCF_021521415.1. Lineage (NCBI taxonomy): Eukaryota > Viridiplantae > Streptophyta > Magnoliopsida > Asterales > Asteraceae > Bidens > Bidens hawaiensis. Next base: position 13,851 of record NW_027495098.1, on the reverse strand, counting down.
AGTACCTTTATCTGACCCGCCCATGCCTGTTTACTGTTCCCTGTCAGCTTTATCTTGCCCCCTGCAGCTGCCATATCTTTTGATATCTTTTGCTTTTGGAATCTTTTACTTTTTGGAGATCTTTTCCCCTTTTCTAGGGATTGTGTTCCCTAAGGTTTCTCTATAAATAACAATATTATTTTTCCTAACACATCACACACAAACACTTAATTTAACCTCCTCCTTGCTCTCTCTGCCGCCTCCCTCTCTGCCTCCGTCTTCCTCCCTGTTCTGTCCTGCTCTTCCGGTAATATATATATATTATATATAATAATTTACTTATTAATTATGCTAACTTATAATCAAGACTTAAAACAGATCGTTAAAACAATAATCTTTAATTATAGGTTAACTTGTGCTTGTTTAAAGTTGGTTCTTGCTTTATCTTACACCGCATCGTTCATCAAGTGAGTAATCTCGTACCTAATCCCTTTTTGCTTTTAATGTTTTGGGATGTTCATGTGTTCATACAAACTTAGAGTCTTAAACTTGTTTATGAGCTTTAGTCGCGCAGTATCCCATGTGTTGAGGACGTTTACTTGGCTGTTTATTTGTATGTGTGTATCATTAACCGCTTTGTTCGGCCTATTCCGCAGTTTTCATGGATCCATTAGATGAACACGGGAGACCTATCGTTTACGGTTTTCTTTGTTTACACTTGCACAGATGTTTTCTCGTTTTTTGTGCTCAATTGGGAGCACGGATTGAACTATGAACTATGAGCTATGATCTATCTAGGATTGATCACAATCTGATTGCACCCTTGTTAAACACCAGACATACACGTGTTGCGCGCAGATTTATTGTTATCTATGTATTGTATTAAACTTGATTTCTCACCAACACGCAAGTGTTTGACGTTTATTTTAACACATGTTCAGGTTTGCAGTAGCTGTTTTGGAGTTCGAGGACACGTAGGAAGTTTTCTTTATTTTGGACCTAGATTAAAATGTATCAAGACAAGTCTTTGCTGTTCGAATATTATGATTTATAATATATTGATTTATGATGATTTACGTTATCTTGTTTACTTTGCGCGTGCGCGAATGAATATATTTATTAAATATTGACACCCAATAGTGTCACGAGTAATGAAACAATATGTGGCGCCCCGATGTATAATCCGCCTTTGGTCGGGGTGTTACAGATTGGTATCAGAGCTCGTTGACTTTAGGATAGGTGGTTAGACGTAACGGCCTAGAATACCTAAGAGTCCCTTCTCGCGCATGAGAGAAATCTCATGTTTGCGCGCTTATTGTTAATTACTCGTTGTTTATGAATATGCTCGCGCTTGCGCAGTATATGATTTTATGTTTTATTCCGCGATATTTCGATTTTTGATTGAATTTAGATTTTTATTGATTTTACTTACATATTCGTTTGTTGGGTTTGAAAATCCGAAAAGTCATGGTGATACATGAATAGTTGATTTTCAATTTCCATTTTCGATTATGTTCTGAGGTTGGAGACTTGAAAAGTCATGGTGATACATGAATTGTCAACTTCCAATACTCATTTTCTTGTGTATTTTATATTGAAGATTGAAAAGTCATGGTGATACATGAATCGTCAATCTCCAATACTCGTTTGCTCGTATATTTTAAATTGGGAATTCGGAAAGTCATGGTGATACATGAATTGTCGATTCTTGATTCGAATTTGTTACCTTTATTAAGTCTGCATTTAGGATCATTTATTTTACTTTAACTTTGATAGTATCTAACTCCGCGAAACCAAGCTCTTCGAGGTTATACTTTGCGCTAAAACCAAGATATTAACTAAAATTTAAACTTTTATAGAATGCCTCCGCTATCTCGCCGATTTCAGAGAAGAGAAGCCTCGCGCAGACGCTCGCAGCAACGTTCCCAGGAAATGGCCACCGCGATAGCCCAAGCTTTGAGCCAAAACAATACCAACACCTCTGGTTACAACATTAAGTCCTTTAACGCGGGTAACCCTCCAAAGTTCACAGGTCTTGAAGGAGCCACCGTGATGCTCCAGTGGCTTGAGAAAATAGAAAACACTTTCCTCCACACCCAATGCCCCTCAGACAGACGAACCCTATATGCTTCCAGTGTCCTGGAATCTAGAGCGCTTACATGGTGGAATGGAGTAGCTCATGCGCGTAGCGCAGAAACTGCTTCCAACATGCTCTGGGAGGAATTTAAGGAAATTCTGACGCGAGAATTCTGCCCTCCCAACGAAGTTAAGCGCCTGGAGGAAGAATTTTGGAATCTTAAGCAGTACAGCGGTGAAGCGCGCGAGTACGCGACGCGCTTCCATGAACTAAGCCTGCTTGTCCCTCACCTTGTTACCCCTTCCCGCCGAGCCATAGAGAAATTCCTTGGGGGTCTCCCCATGGAAATTCAAGATTCTGTATGGGCCAGAAACCCAGTAACCCTCTCTGACGCCATCGAGTTGGCCGCTGTGCTCAGCGACAACCATGTCAGAGCAGGAACCCTGTTCCTGCGGGGAACAGAAAAGACCAAACTCACCAAGACTGTTCCTGAACCAACAGAAACCAAACCAGAACCCTCAAACCGTAACAACCTCAAGCGCAGGCGCAAGGCCTATGCGCTTACCAACCCGCCCATAGTCCAGCAACCCATCTACCAACCTCCAGTTTATGCGCCTAACCCACTGTCAGCCTACCCAACACCTCCTATAGTCCACAACTATGCCTTAACCAATCCAGCACTCCCTGCCCTGCCACCTAAGAAACCTTATACAGGAAATCAACCCTTTTGCCCAACCTGTAGACTTCACCACCCAACCCAAACCCCGTGTCGTCAATGTAACCGATGTGGCCGCGTTGGTCACTCTGCTGAGTTCTGTAGGATCCTTCCCGCCAACCCAATTGCGCCAACACCACCAGTCTACCCGCAGAACCCACAACCAACATACCAAAACCCACGACCCAGGTCGTGCTATAACTGCGGTGATCCCAGTCATTTCCGGAACGCGTGCCCGAGACTACAAGTTCAGATTACGCAAGCGAATCCGGTGAACCAGATTTCGAACCAAGTGACACGCGGACGAGCTTTTAACATAACCGCGCACCAAGCGCAAGCGAATAATGACGTAGTTAATGGTACATTTTTGCTTAACGGATTTTAAGCTTCTGTACTTTTTGATACTGGCACCGATCGAAGTTTTATTTCTCGCGCGTTTGAGCAGAAGCTTGCGCGACCGCGCAACGATTTAAAGGAAAATTTTTCAGTTGAATTGGCTAACGGCGAAACTGTTTTAATTAACTCTGTGATCAAGGATTGTACGCTTAACCTTAACGAAAACGATTTTCTGATCGACCTCATCCCATGCCTCTTGGAAGCTTTGATGTTATCATTGGTATGGACTGGCTTACGCATAATCGCGCCGAAGTTATTTGCGCCAAGAAGATGATTCGCATACCTCGAGAAAATGGTGATCTTCACATCTACGGCGAAAAACCCTCCAGTGGTCTTAAGCTTATGTCTTGCGCCGAAGCCCGAAGGCTTATGCGGAAGAAGTGTGTTGCATTCTTAGCCCATGTGGTCAAACCTGCTGAAGAGAAGAAGCTTCGCGATATCCCTGTTGTGCGTGATTTTCCTGAAGTTTTTCCTGATGATCTTCCTGGTATCCCTCCCGCTCGTGAAGTCGAGTTCCGTATTGATCTTGTCCCTGGTGCTTCCCCCGTAGCTAAATCTCCTTATCGTCTTGCACCCGCTGAGATGCAAGAATTGGCCAACCAACTTCAAGAGTTGACTGCTAAAGGATTCATTCGCCCTAGCTCTTCGCCCTGGGGTGCTCCGGTGTTGTTCGTTAAAAAGAAAGATGGATCGTTTCGCATGTGTATTGATTACCGCGAGTTGAACAAGCTCACCATTAAGAACCGGTATCCCTTACCGCGTATTGACGACCTCTTCGATCAACTCCAAGGTGCCTCTTGTTTTTCCAAGATTGATCTCCGCTCTGGCTATCACCAGTTGCGCATCCGCGATGAAGATGTTCCGAAGACTGCTTTTCGAACTCGTTATGGCCATTTTGAATTCTTGGTCATGTCCTTCGGTTTAACCAACGCACCCGCCGTTTTCATGGATCTAATGAATCGGGTGTGTAGGCCTTTCTTGGATAAATTCGTGATTTTGTTTATCGATGACGTTCTGATTTATTCTAAGACCAAGGCCGAGCATGAGCAACATCTTCAGTTGGTGTTGCAAAAGCTTAGAGCCGAGCAGCTCTATGCTAAGCTCTCCAAGTGTGAATTTTGGTCGGATGAAGTACAATTCCTTGGCCATGTTGTTAACAAGATGGGTATCCATGTCGACCCATCCAAAATTGAAGCAATCAAGAACTGGATTACGCCATCCACTCCTACCGAAATCCGTTCCTTCTTGGGCTTAGCTGGTTACTACCGGCGATTTATTTCGAACTTCTCGAAGATCGCTTTGCCTTTAACAGCTCTAACGCACAAAGGTAAACCGTATATTTGGGGCTCGAAGCAAGAAGAAGCCTTTCTGACGCTCAAGCGTTTGTTGTGTGAAGCTCCTGTTCTTGCGCTACCTGAGGGTAATGATGATTTTGTCGTGTACTGCGATGCCTCCAACCAAGGTCTCGGTTGTGTTCTTATGCAACGAGGCAAGGTTATCGCTTACGCATCAAGGCAACTCAAGGTTCATGAAAAGAATTATACGACTCACGACCTCGAACTTGGTGCAATTGTTTTTGCCTTGAAGATCTGGAGACACTACCTTTATGGTACTAAGTGCATCCTCTACACTGACCATAAAAGCCTTCAGCATATCTTTGATCAAAAGGAACTCAACATGAGACAACGCCGATGGAACGAACTCATCAGCGATTACGATTGTGAGATCCGGTATCATCCTGGTAAGGCTAATGTGGTAGCCGATGCGCTCAGCCGAAAACCCTGCCAACTTAACTGTATCTTGCCGCGCACCCAGCTTCACTTCGCGCCGATTCAAAGCAACCTTGAATCGCGTATTCGTGACGCGCAGCGCGCATCCATCAGTAATGGTAACCTTTGCGCCGAGTTAGCGTGTGGCGCGGAAGCGCATTTTGTCCCTAATCTGAGTGGAATTCTCTGCTACCTTAATCGCATCTGGATTCCCTGTGATGAGAATCTTCGCGCTGATATCCTGAGTGAAGCGCACAAATCTCGGTATTCTATTCATCCTGGCGCTGATAAGATGTACAAGGATTTGCGCATTACTTATTGGTGGCCCGGTATGAAAAAGGATATTGCTGTGTTCGTAGCTAGATGTCTGACTTGTTCTAAAGTGAAAGCTGAACACCAACGCCCATCTGGTTTGCTCGAACAACCAGAAATTCATACGTGGAAATGGGAATGTGTAGCGATGGACTTTATTACCAAGTTACCTTTGACAGCAAGCAAACATGATAGCATTTGGGTAATAGTGGATCGTTTGACTAAGTCTGCTCACTTTCTGCCCATTCGTGAAAACTACCGTGTTGAGCAACTCGCGCAGCATTATGTCAAGGAAATTGTCTGCCGCCATGGTACTCCTTTGAGCATCATATCCGATCGCGATGGCCGTTTTATATCTCGCTTTTGGAAATCTCTCCAATCTGCGCTAGGAACTCGCTTGGACATGAGTACTGCATATCATCCTCAGACTGACGGACAGTCTGAGCGAACTATTCAAACTCTTGAGGATATGCTCCGATCTTGTGTTCTTGATTTTGGAGGTAATTGGGATTCACACCTGCCTTTGATTGAGTTCTCTTATAATAACAGCTATCATTCCAGTATCGGTATGGCCCCATTTGAAGCACTTTACGGTCGTAAGTGCCGCTCCCCGATTTGTTGGAGCGAAGTGGGAGAAACTCAAATCACAGGACCCGAACTTGTTCAAGAGACAACCGATAAAATCGCCAAGATCCGTGATCATCTGCTGACTGCCAGAAGCCGACAGAAGAGTTACGCAGATCGTAGGCGGAAGCCTCTCGAATTTCAAGTTGGTGATCTTGTTCTCCTCAAAGTGTCGCCCTGGAAGGGTGTTGTCCGCTTTGGGAAGAAAGGTAAGCTTGCTCCTCGATATGTTGGACCATTTAAGATTCTCGCGCGTGTAGGGAAAGTTGCCTACAGACTTGACCTGCCGCTCGCGCTCAGTAATGTGCATCCAACGTTCCATGTATCCAATCTCAAGAAGTGTTTAGCCGACGAGAACCTTCACATTCCACTTGATGAAGTTCAAGTTGATGAAACTATGCATTTCGTTGAGAAGCCTGTTGAGATTATGGATCGCGAGGTAAAGCAAACCAAGCGCAGTCGTATCCCTATTGTTAAAGTTCGCTGGGAGTCCAAGCGCGGAGCCGAGTTTACATGGGAAAGGGAAGATCAAATGAAGATCAAGTACCCGCACCTGTTCTCTGCACAACCTACTTCGAGATAAATTTCGGGACGAAATTTCTTAAAGTAGGGGAGACTGTGACATCTGCCCCGATCCGACCCGACCCAGGTACCCGTTTCCCTTATCCGATCTCTTTCTTTTATGATTTAGTATTTATTTATACTTATATTTTACTTTTAATAATAATAATATATTTTCCTTCCCGCCTCTTTCTCTCTCTTTCTTTCCGCCGTCCCGTCCCTCTCCTCTCTTTCCGCCTTCTTTTCCCTCTTGTCGCCGTCCCGCCCTTACGCCTTGTTTCCCTCTTTTCTTCTAACTCTTTGCTTGTCCTTTGTCCCTTCCCGCCTAAGGTTGTCTACGCAGCTCCACGCGCCAGACCCCTTACAAGGAATCCTGCGTGAAGACCACCTGTTTCAGCGATACGCGAGACGAACTCTTCTCGCAGCGCGCTAAGGATTGTAATTCTTCTCGCAGCGCGCTAAGAACGGTAGTTCTTCCCGCGACGCGCTAAGGATTGTAGTTCTTCTCGCAGCGCGCTAAGAATTGTAGTTCATCCCTCGACGCGCGAAGAATTATAGTTCTTCCCGCGGCGCGCTAGGAATTTTAGTTCCTCCCGCGGCGCGCTAAGAAATGTAGTTCTTCCCGCGACGCGTTAAGGTTGGTTCTGTCTGCCTTCGCGCTCGCGCTCTCTTGACCTTCTGTGTCTGCCTTCGCGCTCGATGCCTTCTCGCGCTAAACCCTTTGAGTTTTCTTCTGTTTAATCTAGCCGTTTGCTTTTGTGTTGTCTTATCTTTTGTGCTGTTGACCTAATCTGCTTTATGTCTGAAAAGTTACTTTCGGCGCAGCATGCGCACCAACCCCATTGGTTGGCAGAAAAAGTGACTGACATTATCTTTTGAGATCTGCTTTTGCCATGCTTGACCAGTACCTTTATCTGACCCGCCCATGCCTGTTTACTGTTCCCTGTCAGCTTTATCTTGCCCCCTGCAGCTGCCATATCTTTTGATATCTTTTGCTTTTGGAATCTTTTACTTTTTGGAGATCTTTTCCCCTTTTCTAGGGATTGTGTTCCCTAAGGTTTCTCTATAAATAACAATATTATTTTTCCTAACACATCACACACAAACACTTAATTTAACCTCCTCCTTGCTCTCTCTGCCGCCTCCCTCTCTGCCTCCGTCTTCCTCCCTGTTCTGTCCTGCTCTTCCGGTAATATATATATATTATATATAATAATTTACTTATTAATTATGCTAACTTATAATCAAGACTTAAAACAGATCGTTAAAACAATAATCTTTAATTATAGGTTAACTTGTGCTTGTTTAAAGTTGGTTCTTGCTTTATCTTACACCGCATCGTTCATCAAGTGAGTAATCTCGTACCTAATCCCTTTTTGCTTTTAATGTTTTGGGATGTTCATGTGTTCATACAAACTTAGAGTCTTAAACTTGTTTATGAGCTTTAGTCGCGCAGTATCCCATGTGTTGAGGACGTTTACTTGGCTGTTTATTTGTATGTGTGTATCATTAACCGCTTTGTTCGGCCTATTCCGCAGTTTTCATGGATCCATTAGATGAACACGGGAGACCTATCGTTTACGGTTTTCTTTGTTTACACTTGCACAGATGTTTTCTCGTTTTTTTGTGCTCAATTGGGAACACGGATTGAACTATGAACTATGAGCTATGATCTATCTAGGCTTGATCACAATCTGATTGCACCCTTGTTAAACACCAGACATACACGTGTTGCGCGCAGATTTATTGTTATCTATGTATTGTATTAAACTTGATTTCTCACCAACACGCAAGTGTTTGACGTTTATTTAACACATGTTCAGGTTTGCAGTAGCTGTTTTGGAGTTCGAGGACACGTAGGAAGTTTTCTTTATTTTGGACCTAGATTAAAATGTATCAAGACAAGTCTTTGCTGTTCGAATATTATGATTTATAATATATTGATTTATGATGATTTACGTTATCTTGTTTACTTTGCGCGTGCGCGAATGAATATATTTATTAAATATTGACACCCAATAGTGTCACGAGTAATGAAACAATATGTGGCGCCCCGATGTATAATCCGCCTTTGGTCGGGGTGTTACAGCTACCTAGATGTCATGTGGAATATTTCCTATTTTATTATTTCTAGCCATTAAAATAAATCAATATTAAATACGAACCCATTTTTCAATTTTTATAACCCATGACCCGTAATAACCCGCTTTGTCCACAGAAAACTATACCCGGTTCATTTTTCATAATCCACAACCAATTCCACCACTCATTTTTCTCTCTAACCTCCTCATGAAGATACGAACCCTTTTATTCCGTTGCTCATATCCAACATCGACGTCTACAGTATTTACCAACAATTCGATTCCGTTATACTATGATTTTCTTCACTTCCAAGCTAGGTTATTGATGTCTCTAATCGATTCGATTCCGTTCAATTGATCGTTCCTCATAGGAGATGTTATTAGGTTTTTTTTGGTCAATTAATGATGATTATAACAGATCGATTCTCCGATGAACATATTAAAGGTAATTAACAATCAATTCTTGCACGTACAGTTAGTTATTTATTTATTATAATATCCGATGAATATATTCGGCCACTTTGTTATAAGCATATTTTATGTTTTCTGAGATTTTCCGGCCAATTTGTTATTGTTTTGTTTAGTGAATATTAAGAAGTGAATTTCCGTCTAATTTCTAAATTTTTTTCCATCCATTTTTTTATTGTTTTCTTTGTTCAATTCTTAAATTTTTTCGTCCAATTTCTTGTTGTTTTGTTTACTAAATATTAAGAAGCGAATTTCCGTCCAATTTGTTATTGTTTTCTTTACTAAATATTAACAAACATAATTTCCGTCCGATTTTTTTATTTTTTTCCGGCCTATTTTGATTCAGTTTTATCGAAAGTCAGAAACTTCGATTTAATATACAATTGTTTTGAATGTTTAATAAATTTGTTTGTAAATTATTTGTTGCATATATAATATAGATCTTTAATATTCCAGAAATTTAATTATAAATTTACTAATTTTTTTATTAATATTTACTGAATTATAAATTTACTAAATTATAGTATTGATCTTTAAAATACATATTAAAGTATAATATTGATCTTCCAAATATAATTTATTCTATAATTTTCTAAAAATATAAATGTATATTAACTTAATCCGTTATTAGTTGACATTTATTTTTTATTATTGTTATTATTTGATTCCTAAATTACTCAATGTATTATTATTAAATATTAACTAATTTTCAAAAAACCTTAAACATGGATTCCTAAATTACTCAATGTATTATTATTAAATATTAACTAATTTTCAAAAAAACCTTAAACATGGAATACTAAATGTTAGAATATAATACATTCTAATAATACTTTTTTCTATAATCAATCGGTTATTTTGGACATGATTATTTGAATATAATTTATTTTTTTAATTTATAATATTCAATATATAATTATTCTAATAATTGTATTTTTTTTAATTAATATGTTATTTTTGGAGATAATTATTTACAATAAACCGGTTTATTATATTCAAACTTATGTTTAGAAAGTTTCTATACATAATACGTTTAACAAAATTAATATTATTTAATCCTACAATGTTTTAATTTGTGGTCAAAATTTTGAATTTCAAATAAGAACAAATTAAATTCTTGATTGTTTATACAAACTATTTTTGTTAAACAGTCAATAAATTAGTTTAAAACGGATTTGACATTTTCATAATAACAAATTATATTTCAAAACTTTTTAGAGTTAAATACTTATTTTTAATGGGTCAGCTCGGTTTGATTTTCCTTTTAACACACACACACACACACACACATATATATACACACACACACTTATTTAGCAACCAATTTTATGATAAAGTTAATATTTCCAAAGTCAACATAAATTTTTTTAATCTTTTCAAAGTTATTTGAAAATTCATTTATTGTAAAACGTTTTTAAGTTTTGCAAGTTTAACAAAATATTAATGTCAGTGATTTAAAAGTTTGTTGCAACTTGCAAGATTGGTCAAAAAACAAAAAAAAATTTCATAATTTTTTGAAGTTGACTAATTACAATTTTTTTTATATTTTGTAACTATTTTTAAAATATTTTAATACGGGTTACTTTAAAAGAGTATCAAATTTTTAGGTATAAAATGACGGCCAAAAAAGATTTTTATTGATATATCCTTTTGGTTTAATGGTTTAAGTTAGAAAGATGTTTTATGTTGTCATTTTACTTTGTTTGTTGTTGTATGTTATATTGTTTTAATAAAAACAACAATTTAATAAAAACAACTTTATTAATGTTCAAATGTTACTCATTATTAAATATGTTATTATGTTATATTTAATTTGGATGCTATTGTTTTATTATATTTTCAGGTGGTGAAACAACATGAGTTTCTTTTGGTAGAATGTTTGAAGAAGTTGACGGTGATTTAATATGAAAGAACATGTTTAACTTTTAATATCTAGACAATGTGAATGGTAACGTTTTGGTCCGAAAGTTTGAAGAAGTTTTGTGTTGCTTGAATTTGTTGTTTAAATTTATTATGTTTGTTGACATGTTTTTCCACCCGTGTGTAATACGGGCTATACCCTAGTTTATATATATTAAACAACATGTTTGTTTTTGTAGAGAATAAAATATCCTTAAAAATAGCATTCTCATTAACCATTTCAGTAAATACCTTATTTAATAATTTATAAACATGACAAGATTACCCTCATATATTATTCTTAATCTAAGGGTCAAGATCTTTTCTTACACTTTTTAGATATTAAAGACTTTTTATTATAACCTTCCTATATATCTATAATATATATAAACGAAAATATAAAAATCCTACGTGTCGCGATGTGGTCGCTCCCCTTTTTTTTGGAGTCATCAAATTTGCTTGATTTTTAAATGGAGGCTTCTCATTCATTTGACCCGAATTCGCGGGTATAGGTCTTACAAAACCCAGATATTCCTTAAACGAGTTATAACATCTCATTAAATTAAAAATTATTCTCACCAAATTATTGATGTGAAAATCCTATAAAATAGGATATACTAAAAATTATTATATGATTTTTTAAAAAAAATATTATTTATATTTAAGAAACAATTTTATAGTAAAAAAAATAAGCGGGTCTTGGGTTTTACCAAACCCCGATAACTTTTAGGGGCTGTTTGGTTCATTTAAATCTGAATGAGTCATATCTGAATGGGCATCTGTCCCATTCAGCAACAACAATAAGTCTGAATGATTCAGACCTAATTTTAACCATTCGGATGTTTTTATGTTTGAAACCAAATAGTCTGAAGTTTGAATGAATCAGATGTTTACTTCTGAATGGTTCCATTCAGATGTAAACAAACAGCCCCTACCGGTTTATAACATCTTAGTTATTTGTGAAACCTTTTTATTATCAAACTCTAAGTATATTATAAATTTCATTACAATAAATAAAATTAAACAAAAAAAAAGGTATATAAATATTAAAAACGAGTAATGTAAAACAGCCCCCGTAATACGGAGGATAAAAATTAGTATATATATATATGTATATATGTATATGTATAATATATATATATATATATATATATGTATAATACAACAAACGTACATTTCAAACCGTCTTGACTTGCTTCTAAACAACTACAAGTTTGGACCAGACTCCACTATTCAAATTCATAAAACTATTAAAAAAACATGTCTTTTATAGGCTTGGGTTATACATACACCATGTTGGTTATTCATACATCAGGGTAGCCTATACGAGTCGTATAGGCTCTATACGACTCGTATAGGTGCATAGTCAAGTCATTTTCAAACAAAAGTGTCAGGTTTTATTCTTTTGTATCGTATAGCCCCTATACGGCTCGTATAGGGCTATATGACTCGTATAGAGTCTATTTGACTCGTATAGTTTTTTTTTCAATTTTAAAATTACATAATATTAAAAATAACACCCGAGTTGGTTACAAAATAAAAATATACATAACAACCTACGTACAACATGAGGGTTTCGGGGTAACGACTTTTTAGTTTCATTTGTTGGTGTAGATGTTTTGGCTCTTGTTAACTCAGCTTTTGAAATATAGCCTTTATTATTTATAATATTATAGTTGTTTAATGCCTTATAGACACAAGACAAATGAAATAGAAGTTGTTGGGTGACGCATTATTTAACGTATTTAAATACTTTATCTTCATTTTTTTACTCTAATTGATTGCGCTTATAAAAGAAAAACTTTTTAACATAAATAAGCAAAATTATAATAATCCATACGCGATAATTAACTAAGCAACCAAACAAACATGTAATCATAAGGGCCAAAACATAATATCCAACACACAAATCTTACATGGTTTGAGAAAGAAAATATGATACCTGGTCTATACGGGTCGTATACCTTCAATACGAGTCGTATAGACCAGAAAAACAATTAAATATCTCTGGTCAAAGTACATGCTGACATGTTGTATATACGAGTCGTATAGACCCTATACGAGTCGTATAGGTCAGACGAGTTACGTAGGCTATACGAGTTGGAAAATCTATACGGCTCGTATAGGGTCTATACGGCTCGTATAGACTGCAAAAAGCTGCCACACTGACACGTTCGTACCCAGGTCAATAAGTTAGGCCTATACGACTCGTATAGGCCCTATACGAGCCGTATAGCCTTATTCCCACACCAGGGGGCTGGTGTATACATAGCATGACCCCTTTTATATTTTCCAGTGACTCAGATTATTGTCAGCCAGTAGTACTACGAGCACTAGAGAAAGGACCATGCACCCCACACAAAATTGTTTAAAAGCAACCCCATCAGTAGCTAGCAATGTGACAGATTTAAATTTCAAATTAAGGCACCAACACCTAACCCTTTGCTGACATATATTTATTTCTATGGCTAATTAAGGACAAACAGACTACTTTAGTTTAGGTAAGATGTTGCATAATTGATCATGCAAATGAGATCAAATTCTTCTAGGAAAAATAGGAAACAAAGATACGAACTGGGTAAATAAAAATGGAAAAAAAGAAAAGAAAGAAAATAGAAAAAATTTCATAGGTTCTTGTGTCCCTGTGCTCAAATAGATGGGTGAGTTCGATTTGAGTGTTCATCGATCGGGTGGATGATCTATGTGCTCCTTAATTAATTGCGATAAGATCACTTTTAGATTGAAATATTTTGATGTAGTCTTAGATGTATAACTAAAAGAGAATTACAAGAATAAAATATTTAATTTCCTTTATGAACCCGCGTGTATCAAAATCAGAACAAAGATCTTCCATATACGTAGGCAACGAACCATCATAACTATACAATTGGCCATTGACAGTGACGACTATGAGGAGTTATTCAATTACATCAGCTGAAAAAACAATTAGCGGAAACCTCATTAACTGAA